>NW_026267260.1:92559-104430 GCF_000697945.3 Frankliniella occidentalis | reverse complement strand
AGGGGGTTGAGTGCGGGCAGTGGTCATATGGCGGCGCGCCACCCGACGCCGAAAAACTTTATCTGGGGGGTCATCGTCATGGTGTTGGTCCTGACGAGCATGGGCATGGGGCGGCTCATCGTTGGTGCACCCAACGTCCTCGGTCTCCCCGAGCTCGTGCGTTGAAAACTAAAACAATCAGTGATAATTAGCTACGCACAGTAAAAAGCGCCTCGCTGGCCAAGCTCTATTTGTACTTACAGCGTCGCAGGCCTCCTCACAGAAGAGGTCGGGCAGGGATAGTGGGTGGGCGGGTTGGAGCTCCTTATGGCCTTCAGCACCTGCGGTCTCTGCCTTCAGCTCTGCGTCCTCCAGAGGCCGGGGCAAGGCCACTTCAGGGTCGCAATATTGCTGAAACGTAGAAAACATCGTTACTTTGTGTCGCGAGTGCGAGAGAGGTAGCGCGCTGAGCAGCGAGAGCGTCCCCTCCCCCACCACCACCCCATTTCCAGGAATCCCCGCGCACCGACCGAGGCACAGTGGGAGATTTAGGTTCAAAATCGCGACAAAAGTCAAATCTTTCCACGATCGGCATATAATTCGGAATTACGGAGTTTTCTGGGGCAATGTCATCAAAAACCTGCTAAATTAGTGAAAAGTACGGAAAAGTGCAAAATTGGTCCACCCTACCCACCCCACCCCCAAAAAGTTGCTATAATTGCCAAGTTTTCGGTTCTGTTTCTATGAACGCCGTACAGCAACAGCTAAAAGTTTGTTCACGTGTTCAAACACAACCATATTACATGTTGTGGCACATTTTTGGCAGAGCCAGCCGGACACTTCCACCCAAAAAGGCCATTTTTGAATGCTCAGCATCGCCAAGGTGGCAGCTTGTGGCACCTGTTCTCAAGCGGGATACGTTAATTAGTGTCGTAGCTACCATTTGGTGCAAGAGTTAGAGTGGAACTCTGCGGAACTCAAATTATAACTCAATATGAAAATACGATTACCCCTAACCTCCAAATCCTAACTTTTGATTATGATTTATGCCTATTCTGAAGTCTTTTATATGATTGATGAGACTTAAAATGTTGCCCAACTCTTAATTACCAAGAAATGTCACTTATAGACCGTGTTTTTCTCAATTTCGAAGCATTTTACCAAAGCTACTGACGGGGCGAGTGAGCGGAGGCAAGCGCAGGGGTCGGTTTAAACACATCCTAACCGAAACACAAGCGATCGAAGTGAAGTGGAAGTGAAGGGAAATGGTGACTTTAGGTGTCATCTACCGCTATCAAACAGAAAAATCCGTTGATTCTAAAGTTTAGATTTTTGACTTTTGTCGCAATTTTGAGGTCAAATCTCCCACTGTGCGAGGGGACGCCATTGGCGTCGTGACAAAGAAATCGTGACGTTTAACAAATAAATGGTCAAAGGCTTAATAAAATCGGCAAAGGCCTAACCTCAGAATCAGTAAATGAGGAACAAAATGAGAGACGCGAACGGTCAACCGGCCAACTTACGCCAGTCCGCGGCCGCGAGCGGCACACGACACGGCAACAGCGAGCGCGCCGAGCTGAGCTCGTCACGCAGGACACTCGATTGAACACTGAATTTACAGCTACGTGACGCAGGCAGGACACACCGTGACCAAACAGTGACGCCGGCGGGCGGCGGCGAGCACGACGCCGGCGGGGAGACAAAGGACTCCTAACCTCAACTGGCGCGAACCGGCAGGACGCAAGGTTAAGCACTCGCGGTTATATTGAATGAAAGAACACTCGTGATCAACACAGAGTAGCGTAGAATTACGGTGGGCGACGCTACGGGGGACGTCATAGCGTGAAATCACAGGATGATGCAACAAAGATTTGGCGCGCACAGCGAATCAAACACTTACCTCATTATCATACATCAGCCCCGAGGGGTGCAGCTGTAGATCAAAGCAACTGGATTCTTGAGACGTTTGACTGAGCACCAAGGGCTCCATCGTCTCTTCATCCGAAAGGTGGAGGTCAGCCTCCAGGCAGCGGCGCTCAGACATGATTTTTAAGACGTACGACATACGGGACACGACACACTTCTCCACCAACGCTTGACGCACGACTGAGCTGGAGCGGGGGACGGCGCGCCGCGTCCTGCTCCCCTGCTGCGCGGGGCGGGAGGGGAGGGGGTCAAGTGCTTATTGGCACTTCAACCGAATTTTCAACGATTGCGTGTTGAAGATGTGTAATGATGTTTGTAAAAATTCAATTACACTTTGTGTCAGCTCGGGCGAACCTTTGTTCGATCTCATAGTGTAATCCGTACCCTCAAAAGCAGGTAGAGCAGACGACGCAGGAGTGGGGAGGACTCGTTCGCGCGCTTGCCAAGCCAGCTTGAGCCGGATCGAGTGGAGTAGGGGCGGAGGAGGGGGTGGTGGTGTGAGGAGGGGACCCCGGCGGCGCGGCATGGCACGGCCAGCAGCCGACGCGCGCGGGGTAGCGCCGCGGCGGCGGCGCGGTGGCCCGCGCGGCGAGCAAGCCTGGACATGTTGTACATCTAATTAATCGAGTAGTACGGTAATTCACCGGCAGAGCGCGGCGGTGCCGCGGAGGCGCGCTCGCGCGCGTGTCTTAAGTCCCTGGGAACCACTCTTGTCTTCTTAGATCAATCGGCCATCGCGCTTCCACCACCCTGGCCGGCTCCACCCGGGCAAACGCGTTGTAACCGGTGCACGGCCACGGCGGACTCCTTGGCGACTACCTCGCGCGCGGGGTCCTCGCGGTAAAGACGCATTCTAACCGGTGCGCGGGACCCGGACACCTTGACGGCGAGCCCGAGACGCGTTCTAACCGGTGCGCGGCCTCGGCGGCTTCCTCGACCGGGCGGTGGGCCCCCGGGTGGCTTCCGCGGTGACGGCCACCTCGCGGTGCGTTAAGCCCTCTCGACCCGGGAGTGCCCTCCAAGATGGCGATGGGTGACTAGGGCCGGGGTGACTCGGGGAAACTGGGGGGCGGGTGACTAGGGGTGGAGTGACTGGGGCCGGGGTGACTCGGGGTGGAGTGACTAGGGGTGTGACTGGGGGCCGGGGTGACTAGGGGGAACCAAGATGGCGCCGGGTGACTAGGGGGAACCTATACTACTAAGGCAAAACACAAAATTAATTTTGTGCTTAGAGTTTACTCATTCTTTATCACCAATTTAACAAAAATTTGTGGTAGTGAGTGTAACTGATTGATCTCAAATATACAAAGAGCGAGCACCAACATAATAATGCTTTTTTAAAAGCAGAAGGGTGGGCTAAAAACTTACTCTTTTCATTTGGTCTGTCCGCTTGTCTCGGGTAGGTCTCTGTCTACGTCTGGTGAGAAATGATGGTGGTGATGGTGGCGTCGGTGGATGAAGTCGTGGTTGAGGTGGTTGCTGGTGGAAGTATGGGGCAGCCCTGGGGGTGCCCTGTTTTGCCAGTGAGGTCTGTGAAAAGAATGTAAATTTAAATATAAAGAATAGGCAAGAATTGACTGAAATCTCTATAAAAAATGTTTTGAATCAACATCACCAATGCTACAAATTGACACAGCGCTTTGGTTAGATCTTGTATACTTACAAAAATGCATATAAATTTTCTTGAAAACAAAAACAAAAAAAGTCAATCAGGCAATATGTTATGGTTAAAGCTAGAAGGCTGGCTAAACCTACTTTAAGACAGCCAGGCCATTGGTTTAGCTAGCCACCTAGCTCTAACAATAACAAATCCTCGGAACAAGATACAACCAAATTTCTGTGTCGATTTAGCAGTTGTGATGCCAATTTTAAAAAACTTGCAGGCAGATATCTCAATATATTTTTGCAGGAGAAATCCTGCATGCAAACTTCTAAACTAAAGAACACAATTGTCTGTAATGACATGCTGTTAAGACCATTTAGGGGAGGCTACACTGAAACTTTGTCATTTTGGATTATGATGACCCTTAAAGGCATTTCATACCGCAACTGACACATATACTTGCAACCCATTCAGATTTTGAAGGATTTGAAGTGTTTACACTGGTAAAACAAGTGTGCCAAATTTGCACGCCAACGTATGCAAGTTGTGATTTTGCACATTACATGGTGTTTAACTCCAGTTGCACACTTGCACGGTCTGCAAATTTGAGACGTTTTGTAAACGTTGAAATTCTGCACACTTCAGCACACATAGTTCTATGCTATCAGTAGGAACCATATGGTGTGCAGCTGCTAATCATTTCGGAAGTGTCGAAAGTTTAAACACCAAACACCAACCTTGTTAGACACCACAATTTGTCTAGAAAATGCACACTTGGACTTAACCATCCATTGACGTGCAAAATTGAACACTTATTTTACCAGTGCACTGTCTGCTAGCTTTCCCACTCTTGCTTCTTGCAAGCAGCTTGTCCCCTCAATGGTGTGACATAAAAATCTAGGGAAGGGATGATTTTAAAGGGACTAAGATTAGTTAGATAAGCAGTGGGCTACCCCATAAGTTCTAAATAAAATTCACCACATTCGGATTTTGAAGAAAAAATATTTTTTAAAACTGTAAAAGTTTCAAATATTAAAAGTATTCTTTCTACAAAATCTGAATTTTGTGACTTTTATATAGAACTAGGAGGGAAGCCAAATGCTAATGAAAATCTCAAAATCCCTTTAAAATGAGGCCTTTTCCAGATTTTGAAGTCACACTAGTGAGGAGACAAGTAGCGTGCAAGAAGTAAGAGTCGAAAGTTACATTTACCTGTACTGGGGTCGGGCAGGCTGGGCGGCCTCCACCCTGAATTCGGCCTCCTTTTCAACATACTCACGCCACTTGGCCTCCTTCCTCAACCATTCCCTCCGCATGTCCTTCACTCTTTCCTCCACCCTCCTTTCAACTTCCTCTTCGATTTGCCCATCCGAGTCCGATTCCGTGTCCGTTGCAGTAGCCTTGTTCGTCTTTTCATTTCTCTTCTTCTTTTCATCCTTCTTTTCATCCTTCTTTTCATCCTTCTTTTCATCCTTTTCTTCATCCTTTTTTTCCAAATTTGTTTTGCCTTCATCATCGCTTGTATCATCATCAGTAGAATCTCTCTTCCCACCCAACCCCACCATTCTCAATAGCCACGACATCTGCAAACAAAATGGAAACAGTCATTACTAAGGAGAATAATACCGTTGAACTGAACAAAGCAGAAGAGTGGGCTAAAAATATGAGAACTTCATACCCATACCCTATTCTATACACTAACTAACAATGCCAACAAATGATGAATTATCTCATTCCATTACAGCATACAAATGAATTTTAGAACTTGAAAAAGAATTGTGAAATGTTACGAATATGAGAAATGTTTAAAATAAACAATGAATGCCCATGCTACGTAATGCAGGTAGTAAAAATAGGATTCAAGAGTCCTAGGTATTTTTGATTTGTGAATCCCAGTTGCTCTAGTCTGGCATTTAAAATAGAACGCTCTGTTGATGAAAAGAAGAGAGACTGCCCTATGCTCTGGAAAAGAAAAATAGAATTACACCAGAATAATCTTCATTTCAACTATAATTTCCAATACTTACAAAAATTGTTGAATGGCAGAGCACAATTCTCCAAGAAAACGAAAAATATTTAAAAAGACTTGACCTTGCCCGTTAGTGTGACAATGATATAACAATCAATCTCATTTCACTCCAGGTCCCACCACGAGGAGGTGGGCATAGGTATTTACTGCTTCGAGTGACAGTAAATTTTGAGACCCAACCGTCGCTCACATGAGCCGGAATTTCTACAGTTTTGCAATACTAGCAAAAAAAAATTCATGACTTTCAGTTAGATTGCGTTTACATTATTCAAAGGGATCCAGATTCACCATGCACCTGCATATTACACAGGGTTATAGTTTCACTGTGGCCCATAAACTGTAAATTATTTTAGATACTTTAACAAGGAAATTAGATTATTCAATTAGGAGTTAAGTTATTCAAAGGGATCCAGATTCACCATGGACCTGCATATTACACAGGGTTACGGTTTCACTGTGGCCCAAAAACTGTAAATTATTGATAAGTACTTTGAGAAGATAGATTAGATTATTCAATTAGGAGTTAAGTCATTCAAAGGGATCCAGATTCACCATGCATCTGCATATTAGCTTATGGTTTCACTGTGGCCCAAAAACTGTAAATTAATTTTACTTCAGTAATTTTCTTCCTAATGAATTAAATTGCCATATATGTTGATGCTTTCACTCCACATCCTCAGATATACCACAAAAATCCATTAGTTCTTGAAGAATTTGAGGATTGCGTTTTGATTGTTGCTCTGCTTCCTCTATTTCTTCAAAGACACCACTGTCATCAACCAGTTCTGGCCCCATTCCCTGAGTAATGTTCTTCTCACCATCATTTGACACGCCAGTCTTTTCAGCAACTGGTTCGCCAGGACTGACCTGAACACAACAAACACCTTTATGCAAAATTAGATTAGTTGATCCTGTTTTTAAATGACTGCTTGCTACTAAAGGTTTTGCTACATTAACATTACCTGTACCATGGCCAGCTTGTGGGCTATTAATTGTTTGCATTGTTCTCAAAGCATCACTTTGGATATTTAGTCCACCACCTCTTCCTAAACCGGCCGGAGGGGCAGCACCAGATTTCACAATTAGACTGGTACGTTTACCTGGAACCAGTCAAACCTCTAATCGCAAATTATCACAACCACAATGGGACGACAATTAAAAGTTAACTTTACATACCTGTCACATTGTGGATAATTGTTACAAGTTTTGAACCTTGAGGAAGGACCCTACCAGGTTGGAGTGCAGCACCTTGTGCTGAGCAAGTTACGACCTGTGGGTTGTCAACTTTTCTAGTCGGAAAAGTTTGGATACGGATACTACTTGCTGTTTTAGTGGGCACAAGGCACGTTTTAGGCATCTGTAAAAAATCAATAAAAATTTTAGAATCTAGAATTTACTCTTTGAGCAGCTGAGATATATGTAAAGAACTGAAGAGAGACTTACCGTAGCCAGCGGTACACGATTGCCTATTTTGACAGGAGTTACTTTTTGACCTGGTTGTCCTGGGGGCTGAATGGACTGCTTGGACTGAGGAGTGGCAGCTCTCAAGAGCAGAGTTGTGGCTGGTGATGCTAAACTCATTGAACATCCACCTGTTCAAATAACCTCAAGTTAGATTCAGTACTCTCTGAAAAATGTCAAAAGAAAAAGAGAACCTAAGATGTACCAATTGTGTAATGGGCGGTTGCAACTCGCAGTATAGGTTGGACTGTACGAATTGGGATACCAGTAGATGTTCCTGTTGAAGAAGCAACTTCTAAGGCCCTAGATGCAGCAGATGATACCTAGACAAAGATATAAAAAATATTAGTTGGCTGAGCGATTAGCGAAGCCTATTACTCCGTCTGGTCGGAAAAAACTTTTTCTGTCTGTCTGTCTGTGTGTCTGTCTGTCTGTCTGTCCGCACGATATCTTGAGAACGAATTGAGTGAGCGACCTGGGATTTTTAGGGTCGTTTTGTAGCATGAAAAGATAGGTCGAGTTCGAAGATGAGCATTCTAGCTCAAAAACTGGATTTTAAAAAAATCAAAAACAACAGGTCCCAAAAATGACGTATTTTAAAAATTCTTTTTGTATGGTTCCCTAAGGGGTAACTCATCAAAGGAGAGCCCTCCGGGCGAAAATTTTGTCCGTTTTGCTGTAGCTCAAACCGTTGAGGCGCTAGAGGGTATTTTTGACGAAAATAAGCGAAAAATGTACTACCCCGAATGCTTAGTCGAGATGACGACCCGTTGACGTGCCGTAGGCAAGTATCTTTGTGTACATTTTCTAACTATCCGACTCGGGTGCCAGCGCCGCAGGCCAAGGTAGATGTATGCCAGGCGCGTCGGAGCGTAACAGTGTTTCGTGAGATATCGCGAAGCCTGTTACGCGAGACGTGGTCTGGCGTACATCTACCTTGTTGGCTGAGCGGTAGCGAAGCCTATTACTCCAGTGATGATCAAAAAGTTTCGCGTCTGTCTGTCTGTCTGTCTGTCTGTCTGTCTGTGTGTGTGTCTGTGTGTTTGTCTGTGCGCACGATAACTCGAGAACGAATTGAGCTGGCGACCTGGGATTTTCAGGGTCGTTTTGTATCATAAAAAGACAGATCGAGTTCGAAGAAGAGCATTCTAGCTCAAAAATTGGATTTTTAAAATATCGAAAACCACAGGTCCCCAAAATGGCGTTTTTTAAAAATATTTTTTTTACAGTCTCCTAAGGGGTAACTCATCAAAGTAGAGCCCTACGGGCGAAAATTTCATCCGTTTGGCTCTATCTCTAACCGTTGAGGCGCTAGAGGGCGTTTTTGACGAAAATAAGCGAAAAAATGTACAACCCTGCATGCTTAGTCAAAGTGACGGGCCGTTGAGGGGCCGGAGGCCCGTATCTTTGTGTACACTTTTGCACTACCCGACTCGTGTGTCAGCGCCGCAGGCCTAGGTAGATGTATGCCAGGCGCGTCGCAGCGCAACAGTGTTTCGTGAGATATCGCGAAGCCTGTTACGCGAGACGTGGTCTGGCGTACATCTACCTAGTAGATAAAATTGAAGTATTGATTTAAGGTAAGGGTTCAGTTTACATTGCAGGACTTTAATAACCACAGATGAGCTAGATTGAACAAGAAGCAGCGGATTGCTATTCGGTTGCCGCTGGGCTCCCTCCATTGCATCAATGTCATCAACTAGTTGTTCCTCCATTTCCTGAGCCAAGTCCTCATCATCCGCAAAAGAATTGGCAACAAGATTTTGAACAATATGCGGGTCCCTATTTTTCCTTCTTGGTCCTTTTTTCACCTGCTTGTTTAGAAATGTGATGTGCTCTCGGACAAGCGCCTCTGACAGTTTCGGAAAGACATTAGAGAAACGTCCAGGGGCTTCACAAGTGAACCAGGAAGACAACTGAATATTTTCAGTCAGATTCTTATTAACCATTGACAATGGATCATCTTCATGTATGTGATCCTGACATAAATTCTGAAATATTTTTTTGGCTTCTCTAACAAGATCAATAAGTTTTTCAGATGGAAGCAGACTGCTGACACTAAGACTGGTTATCTCGATGGCCAAGAAATGCAGTTGGGTTGGGTTACTTGTAGAAAGCAATGTGCTGCAGGATTTACTCTTACTCTTAAGTACTTGCTTGTTGACCTTAACAGCCATTTTCACTGCATCACAGTACTCGTATTCAGTCTGAGGTCTTTCTTGTATGTCAAGTATGTCTGGTTCTTCAGGACTCAACACAGGAAAGTCTTCCTCTTCAGAACCATCTTCCTCAATAACCTCCTCTTCAGAACAATTTTCCTCAATACCCTGTACACAAACAGATGGTTCTAGATTCCCATCTCGTCCCTAGCATTCCTGATCCTTGACTCCATAGGACATAAACGGTTGCAAACTGCCTGTATAAACCTTGCCTTCTTCATCACAGTTGGTATCTCTGCTTTTGGGCCTTAGAACACGACTGATGCAGGCTACTTTCAAGCCTTCCAGTATCTGCAGTGGAGTAGAATTTTTCCGGCCTGACTTACATCGGCCAAATAAGGACTCCAGAAAGTCTTGTAATGCGCGACGAATATTGCAACTGTCAATATTCAACTCACGTAACAATTCATAAAGATGGATGAGTGCTTTGATTGTATGAGGCCAAGTTTGAGGCACAACTGACAGAGATGGAAACTTTTTAACTTCTACATGTCCAGTTCTATTATTCTTACATCTTCTGTAAGCATAAAACTTGACTTTCTTGAGTTTCTCAAGGTATACTGGAAATCTTCTCATGTGAATTGAAGTAGCTGACATTGGCTTTATTGCTTCTTTCATAGTATCAAATGGCTCTCTGGAACTATGTCCAACGCACAAGTCAAACAATTAATCAAGTTCTCTTACAACCTGAGCATTTTTGCTGGCGTTGGACAATAAATCTCCAGCTCTATGAAACAATGTGGCATTTTTTGCACTAAAAATCTGAAGAGCATATTTTACCTTCATCTTCTTGTTGGGGGTTATATGAGCATCGCTTAACTTATCAACAAGCTTCCAGTCGTTACCAAGAAGAGCACGTAGCTTGTCGAATTCAGTCCAGGGCATTTCATGAATAACTTCTCTTCCATCAACGTCAATAGGCCATTCTATTGATCCAGTGACAACGTCAGACCCTTCACCACCAAGCATTGCATTTCGCACGCACTTTGCTATGTGAGTAGAATCATATGTCGAAATCACTGGTTTGCCGCTAACTTCAAACTGGCTCTCCAACCTACTCCCATTTTTAATCACAGGGAACTTTGCCATTAGAGTCTTGATAGCTTTTATGTTGGGAGCTGATTGGTCACATACTGTGAGAATGACATTCCCACCTAAATGTTGGATAGCACTTGTGGCTTTGACGATAATATCAGCAAGTGATCAACCTTTTATAGTACCAGTGACAAGCATCAAGCCACAAGGAAACATCCAATCCATCAAAAGTCCTTGTGCAAGCATGACGAAAAATTTGTTTGCCAAAGTAGGATGGCGGTCTCCATTACCCGAATCCGCAAAGCCAAGGACAGTTCCTTTTCCAGGCTGTAGTGTCAGGTGCTCTGTGATTGCAGCAGCCTCATCAAATGCAAGAACAACCATCTTGAATGCCCTTTCTTCATAACTCAGAAACAGGTATCTTAAATGACGCATACAAAGGGTGTCTTCAGATATACCCATTTCAAAGTCAAATCCTTTCACTGCTCTGCGAACAGTTTGCCGTGAAGGATTCTTACTAATTTGTCCTGTAAACTCCAAACCACTGTTGCCACCAGAGCTCTTATAACCAGTAGCTCGCTCTATGTCTGTGGGTTTATACCTATTCCCAGCTGGGTGCTTATCATGGTTGCGCACTTCACATTCCACCATGGCAATTAATTCTTCTGAAACTTTCTTTTCTGACAGAAATTCACGAACAGAGAGCTTCTTCAAGTCATGAATCTGTGTCTTCAGATATTCATACCTTCTAATGACATCTTTGAGAAGGTTGCCGTTGCCAAGTATCCTGCACTTTGTGATGAGCTTAGCTTTTTCAGGGTCTGACTGATTGTGATGACTGATGCTGGCTAATTCAGTTTCAGCTAAATTTCTGAGGCGGCGAGTATATCTGCTGTTGGTTCTTGTGCGCTTCCTCCTGTTTGCACTTGTAGATGCTTGCTCAGTTTCGTTGGGTGGAATAGTCACAGAACCTTGGTCACATGTCATTCCGTTAGAAAGTAGATCTGTTTCTTCCATATTTGTCTCAGAACCCCCCTCAAATTTTCTGCAGGAACTGATTGAGACTCATCACAGACTGTCACTGTCACTTTGGATATTTCATATCGACCGGATACAACAAGTCCATTAGCGTCACGGTGACTAGCATAGTGGGCACGGACAACATGCTCAAGTGATGAAAAGCATCCACAAAACGATTTTCCTTCAGGATGTCTTTTACCATTTTGGTCTCTTGCATGAGAGTCAAACATCCAATACTTGTTAGAATCTGTCCCATCTCTCCAAATAGCAACAGTTTCATCGTATGATACCAAGAGCACAGCAAAGCAATTTTCACTAGTAAAAGCTGCTCTAAGTTTGGTAGGCAGGGCTTCATCAGGATGATCCACATTAAATTCCACAGCTGTAATTTCTAAGTCAACTTGACTGCTACGAATTTGATAACTCGTACACACTTCTTCAGTGTAGAGGTATTGATAATTAGGTTGTTGTTTCGTGGCACGAGCAATCTTCAATACCGCCTCAATGTAGTACCTGTCACCATCCTTCAGAATTTGATCCATAGTTGAAGCACTCCAATCATCAGGCTTGAAGCAGGATGCCATTGCTATAGAGTATGC
>NW_026267260.1:92005-92509 GCF_000697945.3 Frankliniella occidentalis | reverse complement strand
AGTCTAGAGATCCAAGAAATTATGATGTCAGGCGATACGATTTTACTTACCCCTCCCTGACGAGCGTGAGCGGGAGCCTCCTGGACGACGAGCTCACCCCCCAGCCGTTCGAACACAGACTGCAACAAAGAACGAATTAGAGTCGATAACAAAACGCGAGGCGTCGAAAAATTATCGAGTTCATTTATTACTCACTTTTTGGGGGGCCACAGTGGCCTTAGGGCGGTGCGCCACCCGACGACCTTGCACAGGTAAACCGTCATCCGGAGTGTCATCATCATGGTTTTCGGCCTGGGGCGGCCCATCCTCATCGTCCTGACGACCATGAGCGGTCGCCTCCTGGACGACGAGCTCACCCCCCCAGCCGTTCGAACACAGACTGCAACAAAGAACGAATTAGAGTCGATGACAAAACGCGAGGCGTCGAAAAATTATCGATTTCATTTTTTACTCACTTTTTAGCCCGCCCTTCTGCTTTGAAAAAGCTATCCAGCGGGCTTATGC
>NW_026267260.1:83796-87899 GCF_000697945.3 Frankliniella occidentalis | reverse complement strand
AGAGTATGCTGCATTTGCAGTACACTGCTTGCCAAACGAGTCATCTGAAAATTGTTCTCGTTGTCCTTGATGAAAAGTGCCTTGGACACAAACCAATGGAGTGACTTCCATTTCTCCAGGTAAAAGAGGCCCAAGTACATCTGTAAAAATACAAAGAAAGAAGAGTGTGAGGTGAGAAATGAAAACTGGACTACAGTTTAAGAACAGATACAAAAATTAAAAATTCAGTTGCAACTATAATTTTAAGTCAATAGGCAATGTAAGTGAACTTGAAACTTTTTTTTTCCACGTGATAGTTTTGTGAAATTTAAGAGGCATACTTGTTATGACAAAATAACTTGAACAGTGAAACAATTTCATTATTCATAATGTATACTGGTATATAACATTCATTACCTGTTGAACTGGCAGAATCAACATTATTTCCAGGACTAAGTTGATTGCCAGATTGGTTGACTATATCATTCAGGTCATCAGCTGGTTCGTCTAATATATTCCTGGCTGTAAACAAACACAGAGTGATGAGTCAGTAAAATATTTGGAAGCGCATTATAAACCTTGCAGAACTAATAAAGTAGTAACTGGCACAAATTTTGCTCATAATCATTTTAAAACAAAAAATAGTTGCAATAATATCCATTACCTGTCGAACTGGCAGAAGCAACGTCATTTCCGGGACTAAGTTGATTGACAGATTGGTTGACTGAATCATTCAGGCAATTCAGGTCATCAGCTGGTTCATCATTCCTGGCTGTAAACCAACAATAAGTGATGAGTCAGTAAAATATTCAGAAGTGCATAATTAATCTTGCAAAATTGTTAAAGTAGTAACTTTCACAGATTTTAATAATATAATATCTCATGAGACTTCAAGACATAAAAATAAAATTACTACTCAGTTAGGCAACATGTGATATACTACTTGACACCAAAGAAGTAAAACAGAGATTTTTCAGCAAATGAGATACATATTTGTTTGTATCTGTTTTAAAGAAGTATCGTGTAAGAGAGAGTTCAATATTTTAAAGTGTGGTTTCTACACATCTCCATAACTTGTCACAATCAGCAGAGATACAGACCCAGAACTGTATCTATACTACAAACACTTACGTGATACCAACTGATTCCGTAGATGATCCAGGGGATCAGGTTCAACCCATTCTTTTAACTGCGCGTCACTTAAAGGATCGGGAAGGTATAATGTGGGTATAACACCTTTCTTCTTTCTTCCTGAGGGGTGCTGATCTGTCGGACAAAAGTGATTGCCACACACACGACAGTTTCCAAGTTGTTTTAGTGATTTCTTCAACAATGCAGAGTTTCCAAGAACTTTCATCCATTTACGTCCCCTGAAATCATACAGAGTATTGTTTAGAAAACAAAAAGCACAAACACATTAGTAAGTAGAATAAAGGATAACTGAGTACACTCTTTAACAGCACACAATCAGAACAGTTTTAGAGCCCAGCATATTTCTTGAATTAAGCAAAAAATTACAGAAAGGACATGAATTCAAATGAGGTGGAAGTTTGAATAAAAGTCGAATTACAAAAAAAAAAAAAAAAAACTGCCCTCCCTAGCACAATAATAATATTTACTTTGCTAATGCAACATGTAATGAACATTGTAACATTTAATCTTTCACCTGTAAGTTCTACACAAGTTTTCAAAGAAAATGACAAATTATGTTGTGAATGTGAACTGTATTTAGACAGTGGAAACTTAGCCTGTTCAATTACATTAAATAACCGGTAGGGAAATGCTTATAGCTTAGCCTCACTCCATCTGCTTTGCTAAAGCTCGAACAATCAGGAACAACACATCTGTTTGGACCACTGGTTTTCGCTCGAAACCCTGGAGGTGGTTGTAAATCATCATCTCCAGCCTCTCTTTCATCTTCCAAAATATCTTCTCTCATTCTTGAAAATCAGAAAAACTTTAAATGTTACATAATTATAAATACAGTTAGTTCAGTGCAATGCTGAGATAAGTTTCACTACAAACCATCATTTCATTCCTATGGCAAAGATGAATCAGAGTACTAATTATCATCCCAATGGTTGTGTGTTACAATGAATGAAAGAGTGAGTAATGGCAGTTGATGAATATGAGAGGGTTAACCACAAACGTTCCATCAAACACCCTACCAAACCATACTGGGGTAAGGTAATTACTATGGCCAGTTCAGGAGAATATCGCATGATGACAACGGAATGATATAGATGCCTGGAACAATCAAAGAAGACTTTTCTGAAAAACAAAAAAGGCACAAATTATTTAAGATACAAAAGCAATCACAATTTCAACACAGAATTCTTCAACAATTGTTAACATTAAAGGCGATACAACTTGGGATTCACCCTATCCACTTTAGACAGGCTGTGGCTATAATTATATTTAATTTGAAAACAACTCATTGACTATTCTGTGCTCTCAGAGGATTAGCAGAGGCACAAACTGACAGCAGACAATAAGAAATGAGTGCGAGACCGCAGCCCCAAATCCACATGAGCCATGCCATGCCACGTCCAAAGCTAAATCTCAATGAGCACTTGAAAGAAAAAGGATAGAATAGATAGTACATGACAATTCCCAGCCTAGGCCCCAATTAACAGTTGCTGCAGAAATGATTTAAAAATGAGTTACCAAGACCACACACCAGGGTAGTGGCACACATGATTAAATTTTATCTCAGCATTAACAGACATTTGAACTCCCAAATAGCAACATTAAGTAGCAATTTATATAAAAATGACAAGTGGTTGTACTCACACAAGAAACACAATTGAAGCTCAAAAGAGCAGGTAGTCTGAAAATATACAAAAAAAGACATGGAATTAGTTTTGACATGACAGCAGTTAACATTTCATACTTAAATTCTTTAGTATTTAGGCAAGTAGACGACGGCACAACTTGGGATTCACCCTACTTGATTCTAGCCCAATTATTTAACATATAACATATGTGCCTAGCAAAAAGTACATTGACTGATCTGTGCCCTCAGAGGATTAGCAGAGGCACAAACTTAGATAGTATCCTGTAACCAAATAAAACTTGGAACAAAATGTGAACCCAAGTTAAACAAAATTAAAACTGAGCTAGATATTTATTTTTAAGAAAGGATGGAAAGGCATAGAAGACAGACCAAGAACTGATTAGCTTACCATTGATTGTGCAATCCTAGTCGATAGCAATTAAATGCCTTCTAAACCAGTACATCAATCATAGGATAGCAAAGACTAGTAAATCTCCCTTGCTCTTTGATTATGCATTTCCAGTCGATAGCAACTAAATGCTCTCTAAACCATTGCAAAAAATCGTTGAAGCATGGGGTCGCAGTAGACTTTAAAGAGTAACACAGCTAAAAGCATGCAGAAGACTCAGTCGCTCACTTGATAGGGGGCAGTGTGCGCGTTCCATGTCAATTGTGTATTTCCAGTCGATGGCATAAAAATGCCTTCAAAACCATTACAACAATCAACATTAGAACATTAGTTTGATGAGAGACAGGGTGGGCATTCTATGTCAATAGTGTCATTCCAGTCGATAGAAAAACAGTACAATCAAAACCGTAACAACAATCAACAGTAGAACATATGGCAGCACAGAGGACTGAAAAACTATCCCATGGTACAGATGTAATAAGCTAATGTCCTTCAACGTTCACAATTATGAAAAATATATTTTGTACACAATACATTTCCTGCATATTGATAAAATTCATATTTGGCATTTAGCAAATGTCAATTAAAATAACACACTGTTAATTCTGTGCTTTCAAAGGATTTGCAGTGGCACAAACTGATGATTAGATTTAAGTGCGCGAACGCAACCCCAAACCAGCATGCCAAGTCCAAACCTGAGATCCAATTAGCACTTACAACACGTAGAAAGAGATGAAAAATCACAGACATCAAATCACAAGTTAATCAGGAACTTTAGTAACTAAGAAACGATTCAAGATGAGTGCAAAAACCATGATAGGTAGTTGTTATATCACTAACTACGAAAATGATTTGAAGACGAATACAAAGACCACATCGGGTAGTTGAGCGTCTCCATCATTTCTATTATTCATTCTTTTGTTGATGAACTGAATAATC
>NW_026267260.1:76675-83176 GCF_000697945.3 Frankliniella occidentalis | reverse complement strand
ATCAAGTCTTTACCACAAATATTACTGACTACAAAAATGATTTGAAGACGAATACAAAGACCACATCGGGTAGTTGAGCGTCTCCATCATTTCTACACCCAGAAAAATCGTTTCTTGTTTCAAGTAAATTGTTCCTTGTTTCAAGTGCATGCTGACACAAGATCAAAATTACTCTTGAAACAAGCTCATATTTTCTTTCGAATAAGAGAAAAATCTTATTCCAAAGACAAAAGTGCCTTGTTTCAATGTTGAATTTCATCTTGTGTCAGCTTGTACTTATATCAAGAAACCATTTTTCTGGGTGTATTATTCATTCTTTTGTTGATGAACTGAATAATCTGTGCTATTAGAGGATTTGCTATAATCGATTAGACAATTGGACTTGAGTGCGCGTACGCAACCCCACTTCCACATGCCAAGACCATAGCTGTAATCGTATAAGCACTTCACAAATAGATATGGAAGACACTTGGACATTATCAAGTCTTTACCACAAATATTACTGACTACGAAAATGATTTGAAGACGAATACAAAGACCACATAGGGGGGTTGTGCGTCTCAATCAATTATATAACTTGATTGTCACTTCTAACCTGAACTTCAAAATTGTTAACACTATTTTACAGAAGACTTTCTTAAATTTATAGTTTTCACATCAACTTCCTTAGTGGGGTGTCATGTCACCGAGTCTACAACCATGAAACGACAATGATTACTTTAAACTTCTAATCAATCACACTTCATACATCAATATTTGAATCACAAAAAGCGCAACACGCAAGATCCAAAACTGAATTGTAACAAATACAAATAGAAACAAGTCAGGAAGACTTAGGCTATGAGTCCACTGCATGATACACGTGGCTTCGCGGACACACATCACAATTTCGCAAAAGAAATCTTCAACAGATAAATAATATACTAACGATACCAATTACATTTTACGCTTCTTACTGTGAAATGTTTCTAAATTAGATAGACATTATCAGAGGCTTACACAGGACTTAGCTCTCTGACATGTGAATGACAAGCAAACACTTTTACATGATCCACAAGTTTCTTAACTTATTTCCAATAAAACCTTTTTCATTATCTTATTAATCCAACACATGACAAAACAAATAATATTTAACAAAATTACTTACTTTTGCAAATTTTGCCCACACAAAGCCGGTCTGCCACCCCGAATTTCAGCGCAAAAGTGACAAGTCCAAAATGTAAACAAACACTATGAGCAACTGTTGCACCTTAACACAAAATATATCAAAGTGTTATAATCTTCATGTTTGTGAGTTTTCTGTGTTAAAACTTACATTTCCTTTCTTCCTTTTAATAAAACTGTTTCATAAATTAAATAAATTGTGTGGTTTAAAAAGATTAAAATATTTGCCATTTTTCGATACTATCGCTATTTGTGCCATGGTATTTTGGCTCTAAAAGCGGCCTGAGAGGTAACCCTGGACCCCGAAACTTTTGCCCGCCAAGCTTCCCCCTCCACTTTCCGAAAAGCCCGAAGTGGACAGGCCCTGGTTGCGGCCGCTTGTCCGCCGGGCCAGTCAACACGCCGCCATGTCGTAGCGCTCAGCTGAGCAGCGCCCCCCCTCGCTGCCCCCACCTCTTCGGCTGCCTCCGCGTCGGTCGCCCAGCTGGGGCGTCCGTCAGCAAAATGTGACAGTCATTTAATCATGTGCCTTAGTGATTTTTATTCAAGTGAATTGTGTTTGTACAGCTGTGTAATGCTGTTGTAAATTTGTGAATGTGTGTAAATGTGTGTGTGCAAAATTGAAGTCGACTCTACTCTGGTGCACAGTGGGAGATTTGACCTCAAAATTGCGACAAAAGTCAAAAATCTAAACTTTAGAATCAACGGATTTTTCTGTTTGATATCGGTAGATGACACCTAAAGTCACCATTTCCCTTCACTTCCACTTCACTTCGATCGCTTGTGTTTCGGTTAGGATGTGTTTAAACCGACCCCTGCGCTTGCCTCCGCTCACTGGCCCCGTCAGTCGCTTTGGTAAAATGCTTCGAAATTGAGAAAAACACGGTCTATAAGTGACATTTCTTGGTAATTAAGAGTTGGGCAACATTTTAAGTCTCATCAATCATATAAAAGACTTCAGAATAGGCATAAATCATAATCAAAAGTTAGGATTTGGAGGTTAGGGGTAATCGTATTTTCATATTGAGTTATAATTTGAGTTCCGCAGAGTTCCACTCTAACTCTTGCACCAAATGGTAGCTACGACACTAATTAACGTATCCCGCTTGAGAACAGGTGCCACAAGCTGCCACCTTGGCGATGCTGAGCATTCAAAAATGGCCTTTTTGGGTGGAAGTGTCCGGCTGGCTCTGCCAAAAATGTGCCACAACATGTAATATGGTTGTGTTTGAACACGTGAACAAACTTTTAGCTGTTGCTGTACGGCGTTCATAGAAACAGAACCGAAAACTTGGCAATTATAGCAACTTTTTGGGGGTGGGGTGGGTAGGGTGGACCAATTTTGCACTTTTCCGTACTTTTCACTAATTTAGCAGGTTTTTGATGACATTGCCCCAGAAAACTCCGTAATTCCGAATTATATGCCGATCGTGGAAAGATTTGACTTTTGTCGCGATTTTGAACCTAAATCTCCCACTGTGTGGTGAGTTAATTATTGTACATTGTATTTTTCTAAGTGTGGGCCCACTATATAATTTTTGTGTTTACGCTGGTTATAGCGTTTCAGTGTCTTTGTCTAGTTGAATACACTGTTTATAGTGTTATATTTACAACTTGTTCTGGTTTTGCGAAACTGTTGGTTTACAGTGTAATTGTAGGCTTTCTGCCTTTCTTTGTTTATACAAAGTAAAGAGTGATTATACTCTCATTGTTTGAGTCCTTTTGGTACTGTTATGTACTTGGGTTTTTTTCCGTTGGTCTCTTAAACTAATAAATTAGTTTCCATACACTGTTAAATTAAAATTAGCACTCTCAACATTATTTTTGCAACATTCCTTTTCATTATTATAATACCAATCTCTCAACTGTAGAAACGAGTCAATCCAGAACCCGAAGAGCAACTTTTTGTCCCTGACTCTAAAAATAACAGAGAGATAGTGACAAGGTGGGGTCTATTCGTTACTGTCGAGTCGAAGTTGGGGAACGGCAATCTTCATCCCTCGTGAGGTTTACGTGTAACTTCCCACAATGGATAAACCCGTAAGTGAGGGTCGCAGAGCTCAGAAGGCTTAGTCCAAGCGTGTTGAGACCGTTTGCGAGTACAGTTGAGTAGACAAGCTAACCATGGGGGTGTACGTGGTGGTGGTGTTGCTGGCTTGGCGATTAATCCTGATGATGCCAATCCTGAGGTCTCCGATGCTGACAACGACAGTGGTGGTGATGTCAATGATTCTGCTGAGGGTGCGTCTGGAAATGAGAGGGATAATGCTGGCGACAATTTTAGAAATAAAGGAGGTGATGGAAATGGGAGGGGAACTGCTGCAGACAATTTTGAAGGGGAAGCGGGTGGTGGAAATGAGAGGGACAATGCTGCTGACAATTTTGTAAGTGATGGAGGTGATGAAATGGATTGTCATGAAATGGCTGATAGTGCTTCTAATAGGTCAGAGGATGAAGAAGTCACCACTGATGATGACTTGAATGAAGCTCCTCATTTTCAAAATGATACTGAAAAAGAGCAGTTTGTCATTGACACTGTGCAAGAATGGGCTCAACTTCCAGGTCTTTGTCCATGACCAAGTTGAACGATCTCTTGCATCGCCTTAGTGTTCTGTTCCCTCGCATGTCTTTAACTTATACTACACTTTTTCACTGCCCCTACAACTTTGACATTTCTCAGTTTAATTGTGGTGCTTCTTTCTGGTACAAGGGTATTCAAGCCAATCTTGACCAGCTGAATTTGACAAAGTACCTTGAGAAATATAACAGAGTTATTCTTGACATCGGTATAGATGGGTTGCCTGTTGTAAGAACGAAGTTGTGGCCTATTTTGGGTCATCTGGTTGGGACCGATGAGCCATTCATTATTGCAGTATACAGAGGAGATAAGGATCCTGTTACCACGTTGGGGCCGGAGGCCCTCTGACCCTGTCGGTCCCAACTGCCGGAGCCACTTTTTTAATAGACGTTTTATCCAAAGCGGTTATTCGTACAGTCGCCCAAATACCGCTATTTTTGTCCAGCGACAACCTCTTCACTGTGATCAAAATTCAAAATTCTGGCCACGGTGTTTGATGCGGAGTAGTTACAAAAATCAAACACCGTGGCCAGAATTTTGAGTTTTGATCACAATTAAACGTTTGTCGCTGGAAACTATAAACGTGCGGCGTTGCCACATCGTTTGGATAAAAGGTCTATTAATTTGGAAATGACCACAGTGTGACCATCTCGGCAGCACGACCCCGGGTTGGAGTTGCCCTGCAAAGCTGTGGTCATGCCGGCAGGAGGGACCGGCGAAGTCATGACCACAATGTGACCAGCGCGGCAGCTGGGACCGGCAAAACACTGACCACAATGTGGTATTGTGGTCAGCCCGGCAGGAGGGACCGGCGAAGTCATGACCACAATGTGACCAGCGCGGCAGCTGGGACCGGCAAAACACTGACCACAATTTGGTCAGACCGGCTGGTGGGACCGGCACTTCATGTCCACATTGTGGTCAGCCCGGCAGTAGGGACCGGCATTTCATGGCCACAATGTGGTCAGGCCGGCAGTAGGGACCAGCATTCCATGACCACAATGTGGTCAGGCCGGCAGTAGGGACCGGCATTTCTTGACCACAATGTGGTCAGGCCGGCAGTAGGGACCGGCATTTCTTGACCACAATGTCGTCAGGCCGGCAGGAGGGACCGGCATTTCATGACCACAATGTGGTCAGACCGGCAGGAGGGACCGGCATTTCATGGCCACATTGTGGTCATGACGTGCCGGTCCCTCCCGCCGGTCTGACCACAATGTGGTCATGAAGTGTCGGTCCCAGCTGCCGAGCTGGTCACATTGTGGACATGGTCCTGACTGTCCCGTGTGCCGGCCTGTCCACACTGTGGACATGGCGAGGACTGCTGCACTCCCCTCCTGCCGCCGGGCTGACAACATTGTGGGCATTTCGGCCGCTTTTTATGCCCTATGCGACCGTCAGACCCCCAAATTCGCCGGTCCCTGCTGCCGGGCTGTCCACATTGTGGTCATTGCCTTGGTAGGGGCTGAAGGAGCCGTCTGACCTGTAACCTGGAAAAGCCTGGAATTCTTGAAGGTTTTTTCTACCAAAAGCCGAAGAGAGTAGCCCTCTAGCCCAATTCCCTGATTTTCTAAAAATCTTTGAACATTGAACAAAAAATGACCACATTGTGGACACGTCGTCGGTAGGGATAGTTCGCTATGACCACAATGTGGTCAAGCCGGCCCCAACGTGTTAATGTAGAAGAATACTTACAAAAGTATAAGAACGAGCTCTCTCATCTTTTGGAGCATGGGTACACAGTTAAAGGAGAAGTGTATCCTGTTCAAAAAAGCTTTTACATTAGATGCACTAGCACGCAGTTTTGTGAAATGCATTGTTCGTCACAATTCGTACTACTCTTGTGAGAGGTGTGAGGTTCGGGGTGAATATAGCAACAACAGAGTGACTTATGTTGAAATGGATGCAGCTCTTCGGACTGATCAGTCCTTCAACCTACAAACCCACCCTGAACATCATACCGGAGTTTCTCCTTTGGAGGACATAACTGGACTGGTTTCACAAGTAGTTCTGGACCCTTTCCATTTAGTCCATGGAGGCGTGTTCAAGCGGCTCTTGGAATTTTGGTTGTACATAATTATTGGTCCCTGGAAGCTTCATGTAGAAATTGTTGAACTAATATCTGGTGTCTTTGATTTTATTTGCCTTTCTATCCACTGGACTTCAACCGGAAGCCAAGAGCTCTGAAATTCTTCAAGAGTTTGAAGGGAACTGAATTTCGTCGTATGCTGTTGTATGTTGGTATCTTGGCTTTCAAAGACCTCATAGACGACAATATATACAAACATTTTCTTCTCTTACATTGTGCCATTTATGTACTGTCAAGTAAGTCTCTAATTGCCACCAAGTCTGACCTTGCTAGAGAGCTCCTGAGATTATTTGTTTCTCATTCTGTTAATAATTATGGTTCCATGTTTGATGTCTACAATGTTCATGCCCTGATTCACCTGGTGGATGAGTGTAAAGATGGCTTTACACTTGATGACCTTAGATGACGTCTATGACGTCTATGACTTCAATCAAGATCCAATCAAAATCCACTGGGAAAGAAAAGCAATATTACAAATAAACTTACCAAGAGTGGGACTTGGGGCGCCAACCGTTAGGCACTGTATCCCTCATGGCTGGCAATTTTAAAACTAAAGGAAGCAAGCCTTAGTAGATTGGCAAAGCTCCGATGCTGTTTGAAATTTTACCGCGCCCGCCGAGAATACGCGCGGATGAAAAATCTGCATGACAGCGCCAAAAGCTTGGAGCTG
>NW_026267260.1:67493-68290 GCF_000697945.3 Frankliniella occidentalis | reverse complement strand
GGTACGTAGCCTCGCACGTGACAGCACTCGGCCCCCTTTCTGGGTAGGACCACGCCAAGCAGAAGGCATTTTTGGAGAAGTGTGAAAACTGTGATCTAAGCAACGGTCGAGGAAGAAAGCCTGATATTATGAATCAGGCGTAGGCTTTGATGCAGGAGCAATGATTTAAAAACCCCAGCCGGAGCGATCAACGTCAGGACTAGCTGTAAACGTAAGTTATTCTGCCGTCTTCAAAGTGCATCTGAAGGTTAGCGGCGACGCATATTTATTTAATTTTGAGGAAAACCAGACTCGAGCGCCAATATATAAATACTGTTCAGGATTCTACTGAAAAATACCTTTCCGATGGTATACTTGAGTGACTCCAGGGCGAGGAGTCACTCAAGTAAACAATTACCAGATTAGCTTTTGCATCTTCTCTCTTTGACATTTTCTCTTCTAAAGTTTCTATATTTTTCTTACTCTTCATTTTTCTTTTGAAGAGGAGTGTTTAATCCCACTGAGTAACAAGTTTCTCAGTCACTCCCGTGTCCGAGGCCAACGGTCCCATTCCAGGAGGCGCGGTCCGTCCCGCCCCTCTAGGAGCATGTCACGTGACCGGGCCCAGCGCGGCCGCGGCTGCCGGGACCGCCCTGACTCTGCTGACCACTCTCCTCGCCGGGGAGGTGCTGACCACTCTCGCCGCCGGGAACGCACTCGCTCCCGCTCCCCACAGAGACGCCGTAGCTCTCCATCGGCCAGGTCGGCAGTCGCGCTCCTGACGGAGGCCCTGAGCATGCGAAGCGGTAGAAGTAACC
>NW_026267260.1:61741-63253 GCF_000697945.3 Frankliniella occidentalis | reverse complement strand
GTCGTCAATTCCCGATGTCGTGCCATTGTCGTTTTGATTGATGAAGTCCTGTGCTAACACAGTGAGTTTGTGGGTTGGACGTCGGGCTTTTTACGAACACGCGTGTTTTCTTCTGGGTTAGATCGTTTAATTAGTCTGACATGCGTAGTGTACATCGTGGTCTATTCCGAGCCGCTTCGCATCGCACCGGTATCGGGGCATTGCCACCATGCGGTCGGTGTCGTTAGTGTTACCCAGGGAGCGAACCTAACCAGCGCGCCGCCATCTCATTCATTTCTCTCATTCGGTTCGACTTCGCGATTCATCCCCATCCCTTCGCCTGTGAGAGAGAACGCTTACATTCGGGTTGATCCGCTCTATGAATTATTTGACTATGACAGTGCGTGTCTCTAATAGGAGCACGTGTGTAGAAAGATATTTCGTTCGAATAGACATGCATTCATACTACTATTCCTTTTTAGATCCTACAGAGGCGCAGTGGAACAGGCTGCTGGACGCCGTGAGCGTCGACAGAGAGCTGCAAGGGGAGTTCATGGGCCCGGGGGCAGCTGGGCGCATGACAGCCAAGTGGGAGCAGCTGGCAGCGGCACTCAACGCCATGGGAGGGGCGTTTAAGACGGGAGAGAAATGGAAGGAAGTAAGTAACCTGTGCGCGTTCTTTTTATCTAGTATCTCAACCTAGCTACAAGTTCATGTTTTTCAATATCAAAGGTTTTAAAAGCTTAGTTAACTGGTAGACATTAATTATGCTTCTAAACCTTTTGTTTGAAACATGAGATAGCAACAAATTTGTTTGGTACACTTACTTACACTGTTCTTTCCTTTGCAGGCCTTCCAAAACCTGCGCTACCGCGCCAAGAGGCAGTATGCGGACAGATCGCGATACACCAGGGGCACAGACGGAGGGCCTCCACCAGCTGCTAGCCTGGGCCTCAGCCCAGTGTACCAAAGGGTTTTGGCCCATGTGCCACTTCAAAATATCATTGGAAACCCAGGCGTCCCAGCACCCCTGCAGGTAAGCAGTGCCCTTGCAACAGCATGCCCTTTGAAGGCACTGGTAAGAACTTCGCCTTACTTGAGAAGTTGGCAATGGTTGTATATCATTGCCAAAGTCTATTGACAGTTCTCACAAACAGTACCTTTCTCACTGTATGTATTGTTTTAATTATTTTTAGCCCGCCCTTCTGCTTTGAAAAAGCTATCCAGCGGGCTTATGCAAACGACCTCGTGTGTGTCTGTCTGTGTGTCTGTCTGTCTGTTCCACTACAAGGAGATGTGCTAGAGACTTGAAATTTTCAGGGTATCTTAAGGTCCACTCCTAGAGAACGAAACGCCTACGGCAAATCCTGGCAACCACCCCTAAGGGTGTGAATGGGGATATCCAAGGTTCAAAAATTCTCCCAAAAAGTATTTTGTTTTTAATGTTCTACTAAGGAGTAACTCGTGAAAGTAGAGCCCTCTGGGCGAAAATTTCGTCCGTTTGGCTCTATCTCTAACCGTTTAGGCGCTAGA
>NW_026267260.1:56112-61691 GCF_000697945.3 Frankliniella occidentalis | reverse complement strand
CGGATTTTTCTGTGATTGGTATGGACTATATACTTAATGATTTTACTCGCGGTCCAAACTTAGTCCGACGAGTTAACCTCTCGTTCTTGTTGAAACACTGTACTGTACTTGGGGTGGATAGTGACGGTTTTTTGACGGGGCAGTTAGTGACACCTAGATCTTTATATTACAACGCGCATTTCTTTCCATTCATTCAAAACCTAGTCCTGTGATGAATCTTATCGACTCTGTTGACATAATGCACTGTACTGACAATTTTTTTTTTTTTTGATGTGTGATCTAACCTCTCATGGTTTTTCAGGTCCAGAATGGTTCGAAACTACTTTTCAAACTAGTTTTGTGAGTAAAACTCCCTCAAGCGCCTAAACGGTGAGAGATAGAGCCGAACAGACATAATTTTAGCCCATAGGGCTCTACTTTCACAAGTTACCCCTTCGGAGACCATCAAATATTTTATAGAATTAATACCTTTATTTTTGGGCCAGTTTTGTGAGTAAAACCCCCTCTAGCGCCTAAAGGGTGAGAGAGCCAAACGGGCGCAATTTTAGCCCATAGGGCTCTACCTTAACAAGTTACCCCTTAGGAGAACATAAAAAAAAGGTTTATCATACCCAATATCTCCTCTTTCTTTTCCTCTCCCTCAGGAGAAGGATCCTGCACCCGGAAGTCCTCAGTGGATAAAGATAAATTATTTATTGTAGGTTGCTGCACATCTACATTAACAGACAGGGGCTCAAAAATTTGTTGAAGCTCCAGGAATGCATCATCATACTCCACTGATGAAAGACCACAAGCAAGAGCTGCACTTTCAGGAGAATCAAACTGAAACATGAAATTGCACAAGTCAAAGTTGACGGAAAACTTAAAAAAAAAAAAAAAAAAAAAATAGAGCTCACAGTAAGAACCAATGTGTCTCTACCCTCCACCTCAGATACAATGATAATTTTCTTGGGCTTATTAACGTCGGTATTCTTCCAAACAGATTTGTGAATTTCATATATGATGTTATTCTGTAACAACAAGCTTGGCCCGCTCTTCCGCCAAACCAAGTTGCCAGCTCCGCTTCGCTCCACCGGCAACTCGGTTCGGCAGGGAGCGGGCCCAGCTTGGCCTGCCGGCGGCGTTCTGAAATTTTATGGTGTAATACATCTTCCAACCGGGAGTGGCGGCTCGCTTTGGACCATCTTTTTGCCAGGTACCTTTTCTGTCTACTTCGTGATCAAAACTCAACAAACGAAGTATTTTTTTCATACGCTGAACATCTTTGGCTGTGTGTGCGTGCCGCAGTTTGTAGAATACATGCAAGTTATGCCAAATCCCTTCTAAGTTATTGATGTTACCTTATGAATCAAATAACACACCTATGAAAAGATACATAAGAGTAGCCCTAGAAGAAGTTAAATATACTTCCAGGCATACTCTGAATGACTCCGAACGTGTTCAAACAACAAATAAATGTTTTTTTGGTTTTTTTATTTATTTTTTACATGGAATAAGTGTACACGTTTTATTAATGATGTCCCACCATAAAATAAGCCCACTCTTCTGCTTAGAAGAAAATTTTGAACCGACGGCATACTTCTCAGACAGAAGTGTTCTTCTGAAAAAGTAAAAATATTTCTGTTTTGGCCAGTTTGGTAAGAAAAACTCCCTTTTGTAAGTAAACAGGACAAAACTTTAGCCCAAGAGGCACTACTGCAGTACTACATCAGTTACCCGATCAGTTACCATCAGTTACCTCCTAAGACGGTCAGCGCGACGCAGCTGACGTTCAGTCTTATTTCAGTTACTAGTTCAGTTACTCTCATTTTTTTCAGTATTTCTACACGTGAGCGTAAAGACGTCAGTCCCAGGTTGGAGTCGAGTTTGATAAAGTCAGTTAAAAGTCAGTGTGATCAGCTTCAGAACAGCTTAAAGTAGTTTAGTTTCAGTTCCAAGCAGCTGTACATCAGTAAAATATCAGTTAACCGCAGCCTCGGATCAGCTCATTTTTTAACACGGGTTCTGCTTTAAATGAGATTGTTAAACATGGATTGCACTATGTGGCGGGTTGGGTTGTCTTTAAGTTGAAAGGCAGTTGTGAGACCTGTGATGCTGCTTCAATTGCTGGCCTCCTTCCCGACCTTCCATCTGACTTCACTGAAGCTATCTCAAGAGGAGGTTTGAGTCACCCGTCCCTACTCACTTGGTCTGTCATCAAAATTGCAGAAGAGATTATATAGGCCAACACTCAAAAAACTTTGCTGGCACCTCATGTGAAAGACCTACTGCTTACTGGCATTGAGAAGAAGTTTTGTCCTCTAAAGCTGTCTCATCAAGTTCCCAAGTGCCACAATTTTATCCGGTATGTGGCAACAAAGTTTGTATCTCTGCGACTGCATGTGATTGCCACAGGCGTCTCCTCCCAAGATAAGAAAACAGAAGTCGTCTTCAGTTCAGCAAGTGCCTTCATGCGAACAGCAGCCCAAAACTGTCGCATATTGCGTTAAGGGGACGCTACGGTGAAATTTGGAAGTCTTGAAGCCTATGTTTCTGAACATTTTCCTTTTTAATTTCTTAAAGCATTCACAAAATAGGACCTTCTCTAGCTTTCCCAGAAATTTAGGAGCTACCCAAAGCTCTGAAAATCTTTAAATATGTTAAAACAGGCCTATCTTTGAAAAGTTTCACGCGCAAACTGGTTTGAGTGATATTACCAAATCTTATGTTAAAATGTTCTATGATACACTTATATTAAAACCCGGAATGGATATCAAAATCAAACAACAGGAGTTACCTCAGTACATTTTCCAATAGGAAGCCCATGAAAACTCTTCAGGAGTTAGTACCTTTGGCGTGCGTGGGTGGCTTAGACATCTTCGTTGTTGTTGACAATGACTGCAAATTAAGTTGAATACCTAACCATTTAATGCATATGAGCCCTAAAGTTCTATCTCTAATAGCTTTGCGCAGGGACGTAGCTGCCCGTTTTCGAATAAATTTCCTCGAATGAATATTCCCGTCTATTTAACTCTTACCAATTTGCCCTTCTTAATCTTCTGGGATATTAGTGATAGGTAAATAGAAGGGAAATTCATTCGAGGAAATTAATTCACAAACGGGCAGCTATATAGTAACTACTTTCGGGGACGTCCAACGCAAAGATTTTTTGTAGTTAAATAGAAGGGAAAATTCATTGGAGGACAGGCAGCCACTAACTTCCTACATTCTGTTGGTATCACTGTTAACCTGCGCCTGCGCCCCTCTGGACTGCCCATTGTTGTTGGCAACCGCGCACCCGTCCGCCCGTGTGCCTCACAGGGACATAGCCTCGCAGGAGACGGCACTCGGTCCCCTTTGTGGGCAGGACGACACCGAGCAGAAGGCATTTTTGGAGAAGTGTGGAAACTGTGATCTAAGCAACGGTATGCCAAAATACTTCTTCTAATCAAACGTTTTTGATTTTCAGATTGCCCTCATGATGAGATAGTCCCCGGACTCTAACTTATTGTGACACTGCCCCAAATTGGTGCAACATAAAAATTTTCACATGTTTTTAATTTCAATATGATTGTAATTTTAAAGTATGAATAAACAGTTCCACTCAGTAGTGCTGTATAAATATCCCGTTACTTCCCCAGCCCTAGTACTGCTGCAACTGCTGCCCGGCGACCGGCGCCCAGCTACTACCTCTGCTGCTACCTCCTTAGTGCCCGCGGCGCTGCGCAGCGCGCTGGCGGTGCGCATTGGGTTCTGCGCATGTCAGATCCACCCATGAGAGCGCTTGCGGCCACGGGTCTTCTTGCGGGGCGGAGGTCTGGCTGGTCATGATGTCACCAATGCAACGTGCCTTGGCCGTTAGAGCGCGCGATTGTCGGCATCGGCAAGGTGCGTGTGCGCGGTGGAACCTCTGGAACGCTAGCGCCGTTTGTCTGGTCTCAGTTTCATGTCAAGAAGGAAAAAAAAGTTAAATCTCTCTCTGTCCGTTTCAATTACTGGACTCAACCAATTTTAGTAATCTGTGTACAGTAATGGGGGCTTTTTAAAAGTTGAATATTGACTTTAAATTTTGATATTTAATGTATCAGAGCAAGGCAACATTTTTGCAAAATTTCTTCGAGTTTCACAACCAAAATTTGGATACAATCTTCAAAAAATTGGATTAGATGAAATTGTTTATTTAAGAAGAATAAAAAACAACAGATTTTTACAATTCTTGACGTCAATGTTTACAAGACGACACTTGAAACCTACAAGCACGGAGTTCGTGGAGTCTCCGTATAAACCAGTAGTTCCAGGGAGCTCCGTATAGACACGCAGTTCAGCGGGTCCCCGTATAACGTCGTAAGTGCTTGAAAGTCACTTCTGAGATATAGCGCTTCAAAGTTTTGGATTTACATTGCGCCTTATGGGTGGCTGGATTTTCAGACCAGAATAACTTTTGAACTAATTGACATATCGAAATGCGGTTTTCGCTGATCGATAGCCCTTGGTTTCCTCTATCCGACGCACTTCATAACTCGAAATTTTCAAAAAACATAGTTATGACGCTATACGGCGGCCTGCTGAACTCCGTGTTTGTACCGAGCCCCCGGGAACTGCGTGTTTATACGGAGCCGCCACGAACTCCGTGTGTATAGGTTTTAAGTGTCGAAGAGTTAGAAGAAACATGGACCAGCAAAAAAAGCACACTGGCCTACCAAACTGTACACACAGACAGGTACAAAAAGGGTGACTGAAACTATCAGAATATCCTTCAGATTTATTACTAAGTAACTGAAATTAAACTAATATATACATGTAAGCTTAATATAGCACAAGCTCTAAAAGAAAAAATTCAATTTGGTTTTACACTTAAATATACCATATTGAACCATATTGAGTAAAGTATTAACATGGTGGGCAGACAAATTCCTCACACAGATCATCATTGTAATTTTGGATGCAAGAAACGTGATACATAGAATCACATCTAGAACACCTCACAGCTACACTACTGTCAGACTTAGAACAAACAGCACACATGTTGATATCTATACCAGACCGCTCCTGACAATGTCCACAAATGGTCTCACGAATGAACTGACGATACTTAATTAAATCTCCAAGGTCATAAAATTCCTCGAGCTTCATTATAATCTGATGAGAAAACCAACATTTATGAACACCACAGTTGACAGAGTCAACCTGTGTGCAATATGACACAACTTTCAAACTCAACTAAGGGATAGTAGGTTTGATAGTTTTCAAAATAGAAATCATGGTATCAGCACAAAAGTAAGCGCTTGAGTTCATATCCCTGTTCAAGGAATCCAAGTAGAGGATTTCAGCAGTGTTAACTAACACTGCAAACATTGGCCAGTGATCATCAGTAAAATTGGCATGGAAGATAAAAAAATCCTTCTCAGACACGTTGGAGAAAATTCCTTTCAGACGGTTGCCTCGTGCCATTGACAGTGACAGTTCAGAGGCACCTGCAAAAATTGAGTCATCTGTCTGAGCAAGATTGAAAATGAAAGCATTTATGGTTTCAAAAGTTAAGCAGCATTTGCGGAAAGACCTGTCTATCTTGCGATAAAAAGCCTCCTCAGCCTTGCTGA
>NW_026267260.1:47351-50136 GCF_000697945.3 Frankliniella occidentalis | reverse complement strand
ATCGCCGCCGGCAGGCCAAGCAGGCCCGGCCCCTGCCGAACGGAGTTGCCGGCGGAGCGAAGCGGAGCTGGCAACTTCGTTTGGCGGAAGGGCGGGCCTGCTTGTTTCATTTCTTTTAGGTTCAACGGCAGGGTGCTTTCCAGCAGGCCCCACCTCCTGCAGTGCGTCCACAGCAGCCTGTAGTACCTGCTGCACAGCAACTTGTCCAGCAAGTGAACATGATGCATCTGCAGCAGCCCAGCTCTTTATCTGGTAAGTAATTTAATTTGAAAATACCATTCTGGTAAATGCTGAATTGAAAATACAGGGAAGACGGGAATGGAAATCCTTATGCTATGTCATAGGGGGCTTCTGTGTTCTTCCCAGTTGTCTTTATTTCAGCTTTACTGGAATGGTCTATTGCTCTCTCCTCACTTTGCAGCCTTAGGTCCCGTGACCAATGGGTGGAACATTGACATTGGTATGCTGTAGTATCACAAACCTGCATGTTTTTAGCCCGCCCTTCTGCTTTGAAAAAGCAGCGGGCTTATGCAAACGACCTCGTGTCTGTCTGTCTGTCTGTCTGTCTGTTCCACAAGAAGGAGACGTGCTAGAGACTTCAAATTTTCAGGGGATCTCAAGGTTCACTCCCACAAAACAAAACGCCTACGGCAAATCGTGTCAGCCACCCCTAAGGGGCTGAAAGGGGGTATCGAAGAAAACAGGAAAGGCCAAAAAAGTAGGAATACAATATTTTTTATGATCTCCTTAAAAGTTACTTATTGAAGTAGAGTCCTATGGACGAAAATTTCGTCCGTTTTGCTCTATCTCTCACCGTTTGGGCGCTAGAGTGAGTTTCTCTCACAAAAGTGGCCCAAAAATAAATTTATTAATTTTCGAAAATATTGGATGGTCTCTTAAGGGGTAACTCGTCAATGTAGAGCCCCATGGGCGAAAATTTCGTCCGTTTCGTGCTATCTCTAACCGTTTACGCGCTAGAGGGTGCACGCGTGTACGGAGGTGACCGGCGGCGGGTGTAGGAGTGCCCGGAGGTACGATTGTGGCTGGAGGGGGTCGAGGGGTGAGTGGTCCAAAGTCTGAGCGGGACGAGAGTTGCAGTGCGATGTTCACGCGCCTAGAGTTTGTGGTTCTCGGTCCGCTGCAGGTATAACGGCGTGAGGACGGACGGAGTACGGTGGGGATGACTGTAGGTTGCAGGTTGATGAAGAGGGGGGGGGGGGGCTAGTTCAGGGAAGCTCAAGGAAAAGAAGTGCCTTACCTCTGAGCACCTGTCACATGCTTACCGGGTGACGATTCATACCAGGAAAAAATAGACAAAAAATCGATAAAAACACGACGACTTTCTATTTCATGATAAATGCTATTTTTCACCCGAAATCCACGTGTTCTGGGTCGGTTTCGAGGAGCTCGTCCTTACCCCCTCCCCCTCCCGGTCTCCCCGCTCTCGCACCTCCCTCTCTCTTACTCGAGCGCAGAGGGTTGTCGGTGCGCCTGTCGGGTAGGCAGCCCATGTGGCGATGTGGACGACGGGGTGGCCTGCCGCTAGGGGGTCCTTCCCCGAGATGTCCGTGAATAATTTTTTTAGTCCGCCCTTCTGCTTTGAAAACGCTCTTATCGAGCGGGCTTATGGAAACGACCTCGTCAGGGAACGGGGTCAGATGGGTAGCGTTGACGATGGTCACTGAGTCCCAGTATTGTCAACAATACTGAACCATGGCCCAGAATTGTCAAGGGCGGCGGGCCTGCTCGTTTCCATTGTCGTCGCGCGGTGTGAGCGGGAAGGGTGTGGTGCGGGGGTGGGGGCGGTAGGATCGGAGGAGTGTGGCCGAGCCAAGCAGGCGAGCGGCAACAATACCCGTTCAGTCTTGCGCCGTCTTCCGTAGTGGCGTCGCGTCAATTCTGAGTGATTTTCCTTGTGTCCTAGTGCCTTGCGATGCCTCCGCGCGAGAAGTCGCACTTGAAGAAAGTCAAAGGCAGGGGCCCTCCGTCTCATCGTCTGCGTGCCATCCGGAACGCTGACAAGCGCAGAGTCCACAACGCTTCGATCAAGTACGGTGTGAGTGCCTCACACCTCCAGGTAAATCAGAGACCAACCAGCAGTATTTTTTACATCTTAAAAACTGAAACGTAAATTCATCAAAAGATAGGAGGGAAGGGCAGAAAAGGAGAGGGAGAGAGGCAGGGATTGATCATGAATGACTAGGCCGTCCCCCTCCCGGTGGCAAAGGTCGGGTGAGAGAGAAGATAAGTCGTGTGTATTAAATTAGGTTTCGTTAGTTATGGCTTGCCCTTGCTATAAACACTACATTCTGATGTCATTTCGCAATCGTAATGCAGGGTCATATCATTTTGTAACGAGTGTATTCGATTACTAGCTATATGTACGCCAGACCACGTCTCGCGTAACAGGCTTCGCGATATATCACGAAACACTGTTACGCTGCGACGCGCCTGGCGCACATCTAGCTAGGCCTGCGGCGCTGACACCCGGTACGAGCAAATGGGAGGGCCCAAAATTTGACATACTGAAACCATTTGTTGGGGTTTTGTTCTCTAAAATTAGGGATATGAAACTTCTGCTGTTCGGTAACGGTTTTCATTAAAAGTTCGAATTTTGAGAGATTGTTATGTAAAAATCAACGTTTCAGTGATACTAGATAATCTAGGGACCCTTCAGCCCAAAAGAGGGTGTGGTTCGACCCATAATGTGTGGTTTAAGGATTGTTCCCTTTTCAATTCTGTGACATGAAGCCTTTTTTACGATTTATTAGACCTTTTTGTCTTT
>NW_026267260.1:39840-41421 GCF_000697945.3 Frankliniella occidentalis | reverse complement strand
GACAGACAGACAAACAAACAGACAAACAGACAAACAGACAGACAAACAGAATGAAACTTTTCCGGTCAGTGGAGTAATGGGCTTCGCTAATCGCTCAGCCAAAAAAGATTTTCGTGGCGTCCTTTCTCTGTGTGTGTAGTCGTGTTCGGTTCGCGTCGTGAAGTGGGCCGGCGGCCGAGTGCGACCTGTCCGCTGTGTGACACCTCAGCCATCTGTGAGCGTTGAAGAGACGTCGGAGGTATTTATCCGTGCCGTGTGCCTTTGTGTTCCCTTTTCCTCGTTTTGTGTCTGTTTCTGTTAATAGATGTCGTTCCGACGTGTGCCTGCAGAAGTGGCGTATATGTGAAGAGGCGCGCAACACTGGCGGTTCTGCGCCGGCCCGGCCATCCCGGGCGTATCTGGGAAGGGACGGTCATCAAAGGCGGATCTGCTTCTCGGCTGATCTGCACAGTCAACTTTGGAGGGCTATTGCTCATCGTATGCATGTCTTACAGTATTGACTGCAGTCTCATATTAATGTTTATATCCTCGTGATTGATTTTTGACTTCACTCAATACTGTACGACATGCCTACGATGAGCAATAGGCCTCCGAAGTTGACTGATCAGATCAGCCGAAATGCAGATACGCCCGTGATGACCGTCCCTTCCCAGATCCGCCAGTGTTGGCCGGGCCGGCGCAGATCCGCCAGTGTTGCGCGCCTCTTCACAGATACGCCACTTCTGCAGGCACACGTCGGTTCCGTCTCTCGCCAGGATGTCGAGCTCGCCCCTCGCTACCAGACGCTGCAGATCGGTGGCCAAGAGCAGCGTCGTGTCCTGCGCCCCCGCGTGTTGTCTCTGTTTGACGGTCTGATCTCCCTGTAAAATTCAAGGACAGTCGGTGGTTCGTGCTTCCGTCACTCATGTCCTGCCGTTGTAACCAGGTTTCTCAAGCGGGCTGCAGGCGCTGCGCAACGTGGGTGTGCTGCCCGAAGAGTACTTCGCGTTCGAGAAAGACCCTTGGTGCAAGAAAGTTTCCCGCTATCACTACGGCGAGTCCGTGTTTCAGCTGGGTGAGGTCCGTGATGTGGACGCGGGCGTCGTCACGTCTTTGGGTCGGGTCGACCTTCTGATCGGCGGGAGGTAGATATGCGGGGTATGTTTCGTCTTGTGAAGCGTGTTGTGAAGCGTTTTCAGCCCGTGCTTTTTTTTTTCCAGCCCATGCGACGATTTTGCCATCGTGGACCCCGGTCGTGACAATCTCGAGGAAGAGGGAGTCAGTCTGTTTTACGCCTTTGTCCGTATTTTAAAGCAGCTGCAGCAGCGTGCTTCCAGCAAGGGTCATGCCTTCTGGTTCATTTACGAGAACGTGGAGAGGATGGAGGAGCACTGTAATTCCTAAAGGCAACTTTTTTAGCGGTTGCCTTTGTTGTTACTTCCCAGGCAGTGAGAAATCGTGAATGTTGCCCCTAGGGAGGCAACAACCGAAAGTGTCCGGGCTCAAGGCAACATTTGTTGCCTCTGCCGCAAAGTCTGCCTTGCCGCGGGGAAGAATGTTACCCTTGGCGTAAAGGCAACTTTTGTCGCCGTGCGGGCGGCT
>NW_026267260.1:36811-38974 GCF_000697945.3 Frankliniella occidentalis | reverse complement strand
AGACCTTCTGAGCCGCTTGAAGCGCATGAGCTGGCAACGCCCCGATTTCTTTTAAAATCAGACGCAATTCAAAAAGAACGAAAATCACTTGCAGCTTGATTTTGTTATGCTGAATCTGGAAATGTAATCACTTTTGTCATTCAAAGATTTATTTCGTCGTATATTCAATTATAAGTGACTTCGCCCGGGGCAACGGCTTGCGGGCCAGGCATAGTCACTTATAATCGAATATACTCCGAAATACATTGTCAAATAACAGAAGTGGTTACATTTTCGGATTAAGCGTAGCAAAGTCTAGCTGCAAGTGTCTCTCTTTTTTTGAATTGCGTCTGATTTGAAGAGAAATCTGGGCGTTGCCAGCTCATGCGCTCCAAGTGGCTCAGAAGGTCTATTATTTTTCTAGGTAACCTATCCTGCTCGGAAGGGTCGGCATGCAAACCATAGAGATTTGGGAATTGCAGTTCGAAGCTAGTTAAACTGCAGTTTATCATTAGTTTTCATCATTTTCCGCCTTTGTTCCGAAATTTCTGCACTTGAACTGTAGTTTAACTGCATAAAATTATTGTAAAACTATAGTTCAACTACGATTTTAGCCATAGTACTGAGTACAGATCTTTCCAAGCGGGATATGAACTCCAAATATATAGGTCTTCCAATCCAAAATCGCTAGTGTCAGTCCGTAACGTTTTCCTGTCAGTCCGTAACAACGCACTTTCCCGGGCACAATTATGGAACGGAATGAGATAAAAACAAACGAGTTAATGCACTAGATACATGGTTCTGAGGTCTAGTTTACGTAATTTTGGACGTTCTGATATCTTTTGTAATTTTAGAGCAATCCGGTCAAATGTACGTGTCGAAAAAACACAAGTTTACTTTTGGTCAGTCCGTAACGCTAACTTTGGGGCTTAACTGCGTGGCCATTTTTTCAGGTACAAAAGATGCGGATACGTCTCTAGAAAGGTATTTTTTCTTGCTGTCAGATGCAATTGGGGCGAACTCCAAATGTCATCTCGTCTTCGGTCTAGGCGCGATTTAATACAAAACAGCGCTCCCAAACGTCAGTCCGTAACGCGTGGACAAGCCCTACATGCATGTTTTCGAGTGCTGCGAGAAGCACGTGATTTCAGAGGGGTGTGAAGGAGAGTGAGAGATACGAGTAGAAGCTTGCCTTTATTCGACGTTTATGGTAGAAATGGACATGATCAGGTTTACATCACGGTAGCAGATTTGATTATTGAGTCAGCGCCTGTCCCTGCGTGGCCCGAATTCGGTATTATAGAGTCGCTGGTCCGTCGGGCGGGCCCTGTCCTCCCGTTCTTCTTCCTGAGTGATGAACTGCACTCTTCTAGTGGCCAAGACGAGAGCGGGCCTGGAGCCGGGGGGTGCGCCGGGCGGCCTCGCGTACCTGCCTGCTCGGGTGAGGTGGGCATTCGGCGCGGGTGTAAAAACGAAGTTTCCTTCTTCGTGTGCCCACGATTCTTCATCTGCCTCGTGCTGGTCGTCTCGGGGCACCCTTTCGAAGGTGGGTCTCCGTAAGGGGTCGACGGCGATGGAGGGTGGCGCCGCGGCCGCCTCTTCTTGCAGTTGAAGCAACTCTTCATGGGCGGCGTGAGAGAAGTAGCACCTGGTCATGTGCTTGCAATCTCTGCCGCGTTTGCATGGCGTAAGCCTCCTTATGGCGCCCACGGCCTGATGAAGGAATCTTCTTAGCCAGTGTGCTTCGAGAATCAGGTCGGTCTTCAGAGTGGAAGTCACAGGTTGTTTGCAGTATGGGCATGAGAGGCGGTTGCCCGAAGCGTCGGCTTGCTTCATGAGCTCCTTGACGCAGTGTGCATGAAAATAGTGGTTACAGTTCAAGAAGACCTGTAGCATTTGTTCTTTTTCGGTGGGCATGTGGGGTCTGTTCTCCTGCATGCGCATGTGGTAGCGTCTTCTCTTCTGTCTAGCCTTGGCCCCGGTCAAGTGGCTCGTGTCCGCTTTCAGTTCTTCCAGGCATATGCATCACTTGTCATCTCCCTCGTCTGGTGCTCGTCCGTAGAGGCCTTGCGCCACGTCGACAGCCTCTTGAAGTCTGTTGAGAAGTTGGTCCTGGTCGTCGACCCTGCGCGCGAAGTCGTGTGGCAGTGCAGTGTAGTCGTCCTTCGCGCCTAGCCGCTCGAG
>NW_026267260.1:33833-36453 GCF_000697945.3 Frankliniella occidentalis | reverse complement strand
AGGCGCTGAGGCGCGCGGGCGCCTACACGGGGCCTACGGAAGGCAGGGTGCCTAGACAAGGGGCGAGGCGCGAACGTGGCCAGGGCGGGCCGCGCGCGAGCGAGCCTGTGTGTGACACAGGCGGGAGGCAGCGCGGCGGCAACGGCCGCGCGCGGACGATGCGCGAGACACACGCATGGTTATCGCGCAAAACGAAACACGGCACTAGCACGGAGCAAAGGATCTACCGTAAGAAACGGAGTGTATGAGGCAGTATTACGCGTACTAGTTTCACGTATCATTATGGGTCCCCTTGGACCTACCGGGGCAGGCAGATGTTCTGCCCTATGGCAAACCCTGTTCGCGCCTTTGTCACCCTTTGTCTATTGTCTCGTCGTGCCGCCTGGCCAGACGAGGGGAGCTGACCGGCTGCATTCCTGCACCTGGCCAGCCTCCCCTCTCCCTCCCCCCTGATAGCGGGGGTGGGCCCTCCAAAGTATATAAGGGTCAGACGCACTCGGGTCAGGAGCTCAGTCACCCCCGTGACCTGCACCCGTGCACCTCGCCTCCCTGCCGCTCTGCACTCCGCTCCTCACGTCGCTACTGCGTCACTGTGATACTCTGTTATCCTTGTGGTATGTAAAGTGTCTGTAACCCTGTGATATGAGAGAGAGGGCTTACGCCCAATCAACCTATGCGTCTATGACCCATGGACCCTTTGTGTCCTCATTTATAGAGTAACCTCATGACCTGGTTGAATCCGTGCCTCACCTAATGTTATCCACTAAACTAATCCACTGAACCACCCGTTCTATTCATGAACTACCTGGCTATCCTTACGCCTCAATGATGATGCTCTTGTTTTAAAATGACAGTGTTGTTTTCACTCGAACCGTCTCAATATTGGTTCTGTTTTACCTCACTTTACTTTATAATATAAATTACTCAATAAACCTTTACTGTAAATTAACAGGAAAGGTGTTCCTAAGTTTTGTAGCAGCACCTGATCCTCACCTTATTGCCTAAAGTGCTCGCCACACTAATAGAAAAAAGTGAAACACAATTTACCCAAATTCACGTTTCTGTTTTCAGAACAATGGATAACCTACAATCATCAGATGACGAAGAACACCGGCCCATCAGAGAGGAACAGAGGAGGATGAAGAACACCTTGACTCAGTCGCACCTACGTACCATGGGGATGGCCCTCAAATTGATGGGCCTCCCCAGAACATGCACCAGAGAGGAGATCACTCGTGCATATAGAGCTGCCTGCCGAAAATACCACCCAGGTAATTTGATCTCCTTTCTACAATGTTCTCTCGGTATAATACCAACAAATAGAGTGTCACTTTCTTTTATTTCATCATCTATGGGATGAAACACAAGTCAGCATAAAGGAGGAATTATGAGATGCAGCAATACATTTTCATCATTGATTATGGTTTGTGGGCATCAATCCACACCAATGACAACATTGACAAGATAGGAACATTTATACTCATTCACACAACATTGAAACTGATCATGACATCATTTCTTATTTTAATTATCCTCTGTAACACTTCCACTTCTGAATGAGTGGTTCAAGTACAAAAGACGACAGAGTTAGCCTAATAGCACAGAGTAGTTTAGGACACTTATCAATCCAATCTTTAAGTTAAGTCTTTCTCTTGATGTTTTATAACAATATCAGCTGCTGCAACTTGAGTATTCATTTTTTTTCTAAAGCCGTAATGTTGGGGAATTAAAATTTTGTGCTTGTCAATGAATGCACTGACTCTGGATTTTATGGCCATTTCAAGGATCTTAGAAATCCTGGCTCTGCAGACGACGCCACTTCACATTCTCTTAAGAAGCAGGGATTCGTCATCTTTTAGTGATACACTCAAACTTTCACGCAAAGCAATAATTAAAAACTCATCATCAAAAATGACTTGCTTATCTGGACAGACAGAGAAAGTAGTCTCTGTACTTTGTCTGTGACAAATCTTCTTCAAGGTCAAATCGTTTCGGCCAATTTTGGCGTTTTCATTTGTCATGCTTACTTTATTAGGTGATTTGTAGAGAAGGTGCGTTTGTGGCACAACACTTCCTTTCTGCTACATAATGCATCCATCACCCTTTAAAAAATTCCAGAGAAAAAAATTAGATGAACATTTTAGCCCGCCCTTCTGCTTCGAGAAAAGCATTAAAGCGGGCTTATGCAACCGCTCTCGTGTCCGTCCGTCCGTCCGTCCGTGTAAGAGGAAGGAGAAGAGCTAGAGGTCTGCAAATTTCAGGGTATCTTAGGGGTCACTCCTGGACAACGAAACGCCTGGTGCAAATCCTGGCAAGCACCCCTAAGGGGGTGAAAGGGGGTAACAAAGAAATAGGGGTTGGTCCAAAAAGTAGAAAATCATTTTTAGCCCGCCCTTTTGCTTTTAAAAAAGCATTAAAGTGGGCTTATGCAACCGCTCTCGTGTCCGTCCGTCTGTCTGTCTGTCCGTCTGTCCGTTCCATGCCGTTCATTTTGTCTGAAAAGAAATAGGAGGGGATTTCAATATAAACATACCAAATGGCTCAGCAGATTTTAAAAGTTTCCTAGTTACATTAAATGCACTTCATTTTCAACCACCACCTGTCAGGCCAGGGACTGAAA
>NW_026267260.1:25118-29168 GCF_000697945.3 Frankliniella occidentalis | reverse complement strand
CAGGGCGGGCCGCGCGCGAGCGAGCCTGTGTGTGACACAGGCGGGAGGCAGCGCGGCGGCAACGGCCGCGCGCGGACAATGCGCGAGACACACGCATGGTTATCGCGCAAAACGAAACACGGCACTAGCACGGAGCAAAGGATCTACCGTAAGGAACGGAGTGTATGAGGCAGTATTACGCGTACTAGTTTCACGTATCATTATGGGTCCCCTTGGACCTACCGGGGCAGGCAGATGTTCTGCCCTATGGCAAACCCTGTTTGCCAAACAGTCTTAAAACTTGACTTTTTGGAACTGTTTTCAAAATATCTACCTCTAGCTCCTAAACGGTTAAAGATGCGGTAAATCGGAGGTTATCGTCGGACTCAGAATGTGCTGTTTTGGGGGGGTACTTCCTCTGACATTTTACGATTGGACGCCTCCTTGTACGTCTTCATGTGCAACGTGGTCATTTTCACCGCATTTTCGTCGAAAAACCAACTCTAGCGCCCAAACGGTGCAAGATGGAGGCAAACGGACGAAATTTTAGCCCAATGGGTTCTTCTTTCACGGGTTACCCCTTAAAGGACTATAAAAAAAAATTGATTTTCTACTTTTTGGACCAACCCCTATTTCTTTGTTACCCCCTTTCACCCCCTTAGGGGTGCTTGCCAGGATTTGCACCAAGCGTTTCGTTGTCCAGGAGTGACCCCTAAGATACCCTGAAATTTGCAGACCTCTAGCTCTTCTCCTCCCTCTTACACGGACGACGGACGGACGGACGGACACGAGAGCGGTTGCATAAGCCCGCTTTAATGCTTTTCTAGAAGCAGAAGGGCGGGCTAAAAAGTACGACGGCCCAGGGTAGAACGGAGCGGTCCGGTCCGGGGGCACCCTGGACTTGGCCGGGCCAACCGATACCTAGTGAGTAAGAGAGAGAGAGAGAGAGAGAGAGAAGCGTGAATTCCTTAGCTGCCGAACCGAAGAGCGCCCATGAAACAGTGATCGATCGTCTCGTTAGTGATTGACTGTACAGAGTTAGGTTCGTTAATTTAGGTTCGCTTGCTTCTGAAACCAACATATTTTAGAAGACCCAGGTCCCCACCAGGCAGGCACAACGGGCACAACGGCAGGGTTTGGGGCTATGGTCGCGGGGCTTATCGGCGCGTGCGTTTAAGGACTTTCCCCCGTGCAGTGACCTGCAGGTAGGCCGGCCCCACCGGGTGCGCTGGTAGCGGCTGGGTTAGGTTGCCCGGGCGTGGCCCCCTTTGTGACGCGGGTCTGCCTCTGCTGCAGCGGCTGCTCCCGCTCAAGGCCAAGGAGGCCCGGGAACGGGTGGGCGCTGAGCGCAGGCTGCACCGGGCCGCCGCAGCAAGACCCTCCTTGCGAACTCGGACTCGGACGACGGTCGGGGCGGCGGCAACAAGGCGTCCTCCATACTCGAGAGGGATGCGTCCATAGAGAGGAAGGGGGACAGGTCAGTGAGGGCGAGCATGGCGTCGGTCGCGCCGACCTCGAGGGGCACGCGTCGGGTCGGCCTCCGGTTGGCGTCGAGGACGACGAGCCGCATTGCCTGACGCGCAACCACTCGGAGACCCGCGCCATGCGCCAGGCAGTTTCACGACACTTCGAGCAAGTAAATAATATTCCCGTATCCTTCAAAAAACACCCCAAAGAGTGCCTACGGCCCCTTACTGTTAGGTTTCTTAGGTTAGGTTCGTTTCGTCCAAGAACGAAAACAGTGCCGCACAAGCAGGACGACAATAATGAAACCCTAGAAGGATTGTCGTATCCTTACTGTGGCGCAGTTCGTCTATCAGCGTCATGGCGTCCGGATGGTCAGTCCAAAGTTCCTCGTTTCGTTCCATTTGTTGTGCTGCCATCGCTCTGAGATGAGTTGCGCGTTGAAAAGCAGCCGATCGTCTGTCTGGTCTGTTTACCCGCCTGTCCCACCGCTCTAACACCAGGTGGCGCTGCAGTCGTTTCGCAGTCGCACCAACGTACGGGCCCGCCAGCCGTAAAGTTGGCAGCGCTGTCTTTTGTTTCCGTCTGAGACAGTCGAATGCCCGTTGCTTGGTTTTCAGGAGTGATTCTCGCCCATTTGTCATTCGAGATTAATCTATTTCGCGAAAACTCCGATATGGAAGAAGAAATGGTTTGTAACACAATCAATCGTTTATCATTTCAATTCTCTTTTCCCTCGAGTTACAGTTCGTGATATCTGTCCACAGTTAACCCTTTCGGACCTGCCCGACGTCTTTCTGTTGGAGCTCTTCAAAGAGCTTTATATCCGCGATTTGGTGAACGTCGTTCGCGTTTGGCCGTCCCTGCGAGCAAAGCTTCAAACCTCCATAACCACCTATCACGGCCGTGAGCTAGAGTATCAGCATTGCCCCGATTTGTTGTGGGATCTGTTGAGCATCCTGCCCTCCGTCGAATGGTTGTGTGTCAGCACGGACTATCTGACGTTCCGCAGCAAGCTTGCCATGAGGAAAGTGTGTCAGGCAAAGAAGCCTGGTTACGGCCTTCAGCTGACTGCTCTCTTCATTTCGGAGTGGCAACACCTCATATGCAGAGTGGCTGGCAGCCTCCGCGGGCTGACCGTGGACCTCTTCGCTTCGGACATGTGCTTGGACGTACTGCACGCGTGTAAGAGTTTGGAGTACCTTTCTGTGAAGGTACACGGAAAATGTAAAGTGACGGGTGTTTGGCCCGAGGTGAGGCCCGACACACACTTACTCGTTCAGGTGATATCTATTTTTTCGTGTCCTTAACCTAACGTTGTCTCCTACAGGATCTGATTTTGCCCGAGCTCTGCGTCATCCACCTGGAATATGAGATTGGTTCGCCAGAGTCTATTGACAGTACTCTGTCGAGCTTTTATCAATTAACCCATGCGCACAGGTTTGTTTTAGAAGCCGGCTACGTTCCGTGGTGAAAAGTGTCAAACCTCCTTCACGTCCATTAAAGCGTGTTTTTCTTCTGCCAAAAGGAATCAAACGACGAGCGTAGCTTTCGTTCCCGTGCTTCGAATTAGCACGCCTTTTTTTGATCTTTCGATAGACCTTGTTGACGCAAATTAATCAAGCAAGGTGGACTCTAGGCCTCGCCCGCGACAGAGAGTGCCAGAGTCCTGCACTACTTGAAATTGGCAAGTGTTATTTTTCTGATGTCATACTTCATGCTGTGTTTGATTGTAAAATGTCCTCATCCTGGTTTTTCATGTATATCGAGTTGAATATCTTTCAAAAGAGTGAACATAGTTTACGAGACCATAAATTTTTCCTTCAAAGTGTTTATTTCTCAATGAGTCATCGCTGATACATGGCGCGGTGTATGGCAGTTGACCAGAAAGTGTTTAAGGTGTCGTTTTGCATGTGTATGGTAGGAAATGTCTGAAAGACAGGTCCTTTTAGTAGACGTGAGCATGAGATGACTGTGCACGGTCATAAAAATCCCATGTTGTATTTTATTCATTTTTCCAAAATTTTGACTTGTCGTGTCGGTTCTGCTTTGAGCCCTAGGGTGAAAATAAGATAAGTTGTTCTGTTGAGAAGGATGCTTTAATTGATCTGAGTTCAGTGGGGAGTGTGTCTCAAATGTTAAAATTATTGTACCTGCCTGTCGTGGTTTCACATTGCTCCCTAGGTGTTTACGAGACCAGGAATTTTATATTTTAGACTGGTTTGGTTCTCTCAGTCACTTGTGACTAAATAATGTTACTGCATTAGTTATTTCGTAAATGGCTGTTTAATATGTAAATAGAAGTAGGTTTCTGTGGAAAGTATCACATGATGAGTATACTGTGAAATTGTGATTACGAAGTCATTTATGTTCTTCGTCACCATGTGGATATATTTTTTTTTTAAATCAAAAAGTGCTTAAGTGTCACAGTTCTGTGTAGAAAATGCAAGTGTCTTGCTCCAAAATAAAGTTTCAACTTGTATTCATATTCCTCTCCATTTCGTAAACCCATCGTACACAGTATTTTAATGGTGAGATATACAAGGTTGTAACTTTTTCTGAGAACTCTCTGTCATTTTTTCTAAATTTTAAATGTGTTCAATACGA
>NW_026267260.1:22096-23913 GCF_000697945.3 Frankliniella occidentalis | reverse complement strand
AGAATCCTTTTTTCATTAAAGGTTTTATAAACTACCTGCTCAAGAACCGTACTAACCCACTATTTTCACAAACTCTGGTGGTAGATTATGCCAACCCCGAGTGTAAATTGGTAACACATACGTCTATTGAAGGTTGGTTTGGAGTAAACAAATAATTTGTTCTAAATGATCGACTCAGATTAAAGCGCGCTGAGAGTGCAAAACCGAAGTTTGGCTCAGCGACCTAAAGACTTCAGATATGACACTGAGTTCAGGTAATGTAAGACTAGAGGAACAAAAACTAATGCTGCTTCAATAACTAGGAAGAAGAGCCGTAAGGCCAAGAGGGCTAAGTTGGGTACTTCTCCACAAAGGAGGAAGAATAGAAGAAATGAGATACACGCACCCAAACCAGAATACAGAAAAATGGTCCAAAAGGGGTACGGGACCCCGCCCTTTCACTCATCTGGATGATTTATCGACTGTATCTTCTTCCAATTTGAAGATGGGAGTGGAAAGAGATGTGGAGGTATCCTCCATGCCTGCTCTGGAAGATCACAAGTATTCTCTCACAGAGAAAAGTAAGTTAGTTATTATATTTGTTCAAGTATTTCACCAATTAGCCATTTAGCCGAAACGAAATCGTAAGAAAGAACATCAAGATGGCCGCCGTGGAGCACAAAAAAACAACCTTCAACTGTTTGTAAAGTCGTTTGCTGTAGATGCAATAAAAATGTCTTGTAAATAACAACTAGCTATATGTACGCCAGACCACGTCTCGCGTAACAGGCTTCGCGATATCTCACGAAACACTGTTACGCTGTGACGCGCCTGGCGCACATATAGCTAGGCCTGCGGCGCTGACACCCAAGATGGAGTAATAGGAGTGTATATACAATTTTTGGAAATAAAGTCTTTTTAACGATTTAATCGACCATTTGATCATTTTCACCTCACCCCTAGCACCGAAACGGTACAAGATAGAGCCAAACGGACGAAATTTTCGCCTTATGGGTATCTCCTTTGACGAGTTACCCCTTAGGAACACATAAAAAAAAATATTTGATAAAAATACAAATTGTGACCTGTAGTTATACATTTTTAAAAAAGTCAATTTTAGAGCTAGAATGCTCATCTTCAAACTCGATCTGCCTTTTTATGATACAAAACGACCCTGAAAATCCCAGGTCGCTATCTTAATTCTTTCTCGAGTTATCGTGCGGACAGACAGACAGACAAACAGAATGAAACTTTACCGGTCAGTGGAGTGTTATAGGCTTCGCTAATCGCTCAGCCAACAACGCCCTAAAATATTGAGAAAATATTGAAATTTGACGTAAACATTTTAAGGTGGATACAGAGTTCACAAGATGCGAGCGTGATTTTCACGCCGCTGGCGTGAAAAGAGTTGTTGTGGTTGGCAGTTGACTTTGCAACAGCCAACAATAGGCCGACGCCCAGTGAGCTGGGAACGGGAAAAACGATCAAAATTCAATAGTAACGAAAGTAACACGAGCATTGACCTCAAACTTGGTGTGGAAGGGGGGGGGGATTTGGATGCTGGTTTCATTTTTGAACTAAAAATTTTTGTCACAGGGGTGAAACTAGGTCAAAAAGAGGGGGTAAATTGCACTCAAAAATTTTGTTGCGGTGTCGCAACCTTGTGGTTTTGAAATCGGCAAGATTCAGAAGGGCGTTTCCAAAATTAACACATATCCTAGTTTTCGACCTGGTTCCGTCTGTTCTGCATAAATTTCGAGTTCAGAAATGGAAAAAGCATGCCTTAAGACCTCATCACACCCAGCTCGAACAAAATCATCCTAAAATTAAGATTTACC
>NW_026267260.1:20340-22046 GCF_000697945.3 Frankliniella occidentalis | reverse complement strand
ACGAAGTTCTGGATCTCTTGGGCCTGGTCTCCTGGCTAGTCTCTGGTCTCTGAGGGCAGGTTTTCTGGTGTTTGTAAACAGCTTTTCCATGGTAAATTTGTGCACAAAACTTGCACGGTACGGTTTCGCCCTTGTATTCTTTCTGTGGCACGGGCATCACTGCGGCCTGTCTGTTGTATTCCTGTACAACGGCATCTGCGCAATGGAGGTGTCTGGCGAGTGCGTGCCTACGGAGCCTGTCTCTTCCAGTGTCGTTATGTTTATGCCCCATGCTGGCCGTGCAGAGGGGACATAAAACGTTTTGTCCGTGAGTCTGAGTGGTGGTCTGGAAATTCAGTGGTTCTGGTCCGTGGTGTTCGAAGTCGGTCGGTGGATTGTCCGTGTTTTCGTCTCCAAGGTCGAGATCTTCCTGGAAGATGAGAGAAAGGTGCAAAAAATAAATGAACTATGTCCACCCCGTAATAAAAAGCGAAAGTATGAATGTAACATCTGTGGAAAACCTAGGTTAGGTGAAGTTAGGTAAGATTAAGTCAGGTTAGGTTAGTTTAGGTTAGTTAGGGGAGTGGAAAGTGAAGCTAAGAATTGTTCGTAGTATGGTGTATGTTTTTAACAAACTTGAAGAATGCCCAGATGATATGGAAAAGCAGCGTGACATACTGTTGAAAAATTTGGACCCAAATCAGGAACTTTTGGATATCGAGACACCAGCCAATGTCCTTTTAAAGCCAGAAGATTCTAAAGGAGACATAGAAAGAATGGCAGTGACTCTTTACAATTCCTCTGTATATTACAACAAATTCCGGGAAGTGGTTGATGAATCAGAAGTTATAGAATTTTCTGAAGAGGAGACAAAGAATCCTTTTTTCATTAAAGGTTTTATAAACTACCTGCTCAAGAACCGTACTAACCCACTATTTTCACAAACTCTGGTGGTAGATTATGCCAACCCCGAGTGCAAATTGGTAACACATACGTCTATTGAAGGTTGGTTTGGAGTAAACAAATAATTTGTTCTAAATGATCGACTCAGATTAAAGCGCGCTGAGAGTGCAAAACCGAAGTTTGGCTCAGCGACCTAAAGACTTCAGATATGACACTGAGTTCAGGTAATGTAAGACTAGAGGAACAAAAACTAATGCTGCTTCAATAACTAGGAAGAAGAGCCGTAAGGCCAAGAGGGCTAAGTTGGGTACTTCTCCACAAAGGAGGAAGAATAGAAGAAATGAGATACACGCACCCAAACCAGAATACAGAAAAATGGTCCAAAAGGGGTACGGGACCCCGCCCTTTCACTCATCTGGATGATTTATCGACTGTATCTTCTTCCAATTTGAAGATGGGATTGGAAAGAGATGTGGAGGTATCCTCCATGCCTGCTCTGGAAGATCACAAGTATTCTCTCACAGAGAAAAGTAAGTTAGTTATTATATTTGTTCAAGTATTTCACCAATTAGCCATTTAGCCGAAACGAAATCGTAAGAAAGAACATCAAGATGGCCGCCGTGGAGCACAAAAAAAAACAACCTTCAACTGTTTGTAAAGTCGTTTGCTGTAGATGCAATAAAAATGTCTTGTAAATAACAACTAGCTATATGTACGCCAGACCACGTCTCGCGTAACAGGCTTCGCGATATCTCACGAAACACTGTTACGCTGTGACGCGCCTGGCGCACATATAGCTAGGCCTGCGGCGCTGACACCCAAGA
>NW_026267260.1:11177-15695 GCF_000697945.3 Frankliniella occidentalis | reverse complement strand
TCTGCATAAATTTCGAGTTCAGAAATGGAAAAAGCATGCCTTAAGACCTCATCACACCCAGCTCGAACAAAATCATCCTAAAATTAAGATTTACCACCCTTTTTGCTCTGGTTCCGCCCCTTCTACAAAAAATTTGGAGTTCAGAAATGGAATCAGCATAATTTAAAAGTTCCGTACACCAAGTTTGAACCACATCAGCCGAAAAAAGGAATCCGCCCCCTTTTCTTTACCTGGTTCCGCCCCTTCTGTTAAAAAAATATTGAGTTCAGAAATGGAATCAGCATGCTTCAATGCGATACTTAAGAGCGAGAACCGCTCAGTCTGCCGAAGCGTTTCGACAACCGCTCAGTCTCTCGAGGCGCTTCGACAACCGCTCAGTGTAATAGGCTTTCCTGCAGCGGTTGAGCGGTTGTCTCCGCGGTTCGCCAGACTAAACGGTTGTCATAGCGCTTTGAGAGACTGAGCGGTTGTCTCAGCGCTTCGAAAGACTGAGCGGTTCTTGCTCTGAGGTATCGAATACCCCCTTGAACCGAATCTGATGTAAATCCTTCTTCTACTTTTCGTGCAACAGCCACATCCGTAAAATAGTCACACGAAAACCTCATTGTATGGGAAAATGAAGTCGACTTGAGCACGCATACGAGAATGAACGGCAAGTTGCCCCGTAAACATGGACCCAGGGCTGTATGATGTCGCTTAACCCGCCGTGGCCGGCCAAACGTGGCCACAAAAAGATACAGTCCTTTCAAAGTTGCTCAAAAACACGATTTCAGCAAGTCCTTTGGTGTCCTGCAGGACTCGCGTATGTCGTCGCAACAACGCAACGACGGCGGCAGCGTGTTCCTTTAGGTTGTGCCCTTTCCGTTGAAACCCCGGACATGCATGCAAACCGAAAGAAACGGACGCAAAGAGCAGAAAACAAAAGTAGTGAAAATCACTTTTGGAACCTGATCGAAAATGACACTTTTTAAACAAGAAAATCAACCAGAAAGCAGCTTGCCCTGGGGGTCGCCAGGGTGAATTTATGTTCTGTAGACATCCATTAATAAATCCCGCACGTGAAATCCTGACATCGCTACCATCTAAAAATTAAGAGTTTTGATCGGTTTTTCCTGGTCTCAGCTCACTGTGCGACGTGGCGGGGGGCTATGTGCCATTGCAATTCTTTTCAGACGAATCAGCTTTGGAGCTTGCGTGATTTTCACGCAAGCGTCTGCTAGCTGCGTGATCTTCACCCAAGTTCATAGGTACACTAGAGAGGTATTCGAGACTGTGCACCTACGAATCTGCGTGAAAATCACGCTGCAAGCAGACGCCGAAAGCGTGAAAAATCACGCTAGCTTCAAAGCTGATTCAGCTGAAAAGAATAGCATAGCCCCATGGCGGCCTGCTATTGGGTGTTGCATAAAGTGAACGGCTAACCAAAACAACTCTTTTCAGACAAGCGGCGTGAGAATCACGCTCGTATCTTGTGAACTCTGTATCCATCTTTAGTTTGGATTCAGAGTTCACGAAACGCAAGCGTTATTTTCACGCCAGGCATGATTTTCACGCTTCGTAAGCTTCACGCGAAAGCAGACGAATTTACTAACAGTTGAATGTTTGTTTGGCTCCGAGGCGGCCATCTTGATGTTCTTCCTTACGATTTCGTTTCGGCTAAATGGCTCATTGTTTGATTTTGTTAAATTTAAATTTCTTAAAATTACCACTTTCATGTTTAACTTAGAAAAAATTGAACCATCAGGCAAAGAAGAGCAGACACAGCAAAATTATGGGCAAAATAATGAACCGAAGGCTGTATCAGATTAAGCGGTTTGCGGTTTGCTCATTAGCAGATTAGCATATGCTTTGTGCATTATTTGAAGCTGTGTCATTAAATTTAGCCCATTTTTACACATTTGTGTGAGTCTATATTATCTAAGAAACATCCGACATCGCCAACCGTCAGGCAGAATCATGATTATTTCCGACAGTTGTGCTAATATTCCCCCAAAACAATGATCTCTGCTTTCCGTCGGGCAAGGGCAATGTTGTGTGTTCGGGTCAGTATGTTTATTCACAAGGTACATGTACGCAAGACCACGTCTCGCATAACAGGCTTCGCGATATCTCTCGAAACACCGTTACGCTGCGACGCGCCTGGCATACATCTACCTAAGCCAGCGGCGCTGACACCCGAATCGGGTAAAAGGTAGGGTCGAAAGTAGACATTCGGTGCCAAAAGTCACAAATTTCATTCCTCCGGGTTTCATTTTAACAAGATGCCCTACCGTAGACCATCAAATATGGGCGCGTCGCAGCGAAACAGTGTTTCGCGAGCTATCGCGAAACCTGTTACGCTGCGACGCGCCTGGCATACATCTACCTAGGCCTGCGGCGCTGACACCGGAGTTGGGCGAAAGGCACGATCATTAATAGGCCTTCAGCCCCAAAAGTCTCAAATTTTGTGCCTCAGGGATTTACTTTGACGAGTTACCCGACCGGAGACCATAAAATATCTGAAAAAAACCATTAAAATGTTTTGTGGTGATTTCCGTGTGAAGAACGCCCTCTGGAGCCCAAACGGTTAGAGATAGAGCAAAACGGACACAATTTTGGTCTAAAGGAATCTACTTTGACGAGCTGCTTCTAGGAAAGATGTTTTACAAAAAGTTTTTTAATAGTAATGTTTTGGGCTCTTTGTTTTTGATTTTTTTGACACGTCAATTTTCGAGCCAGAGGGCTCAAAATCAATACAGTTCTTCCCTTTTATGATGCAAAGTTACAATAAAAATTTAAGCCTTCTACCTCAAACCGTTCTCGAGTTATCGTGCGAACAGACACACATACAAACAAACAGACAGACGTGAAACTGTTTGATCATCACTGGAGTAATATGCTTCGCTATCGCTCAGCCAAAAAGCATTCGAATGCCTAAATTATTTTCATGGTAAACAAATTTCGTCTGTTAATCTGCTAATCAGTGTTGTAATCGTATTACTGTGCGATGTGACTTGACGCGGGTGGCGATGTAGGGAAGGCACAAACAGAACACAATGATCGAGACCGAAGATGGAAGTTATTTATTTTCAGGGCATCGTAACTTAATGTAACGCTGTTACGTCAGAAAAAAAAATTGTACCAAAATATTTTGTTCCATACACCGGTTACGTTACGGTAACGAGTATAATAAAGATTTTTTGAACGAAAACTGTACATTTGTTAACAGAAAGAAACGATACCTGCAATTTCGTTACTAATATGGCACAGTTACCAAAGAATGTAACAAATTTTGCTCTTCACTTTAGGTCACCTCACTAATTTTGTAACGTTCTGTAAAGTTTCCAGGAGAGGAACCGTAGCGAAATTTTAACGTTCATTTTAGGTACGACACGTAACTTTACAGATTGGCATTAGGATATGGATGTTCAGTAACGTTCCTCATAATACCACCACCGTGTAAATGCCCTGACCTATAGCAGTCGCGTTCTGATCCCCCCGTGAAAACGGATAGCTTGAATGCAGTATGGACTTCGCCTCGATCGTGGCTGGCTGCGCAGAGAATCCCCAGGCCTATTCCATGGTGTTTTGAGTGTTGATCAAGGTGTCGTGCAGTTGAGATCCAGTCGACAGTAAGCAGCGAGCAGGCGCGGTCGCCGTGCTTTACTATACGGCTGAGTCCCACCTGAGACTCGACAAGGTAGACGCACGTTAAAACCGTGTGAAGCTGAGCTAAATGTGCGTCTATTTTGGCCTGCGGTGCGCTAAAATTAAAATGTTTTCGCGATTTTGGTTGGCATGCCTGTCCACCTCACATCCCACGTCTCACCCCAGGCGCCTCACTTCACGCCGTCTTCCGGGCGGTCTCCCCTTGCGCTTCCTGACAGCTGAGCATTTAAAGTTAAAGTTTAATTTCAAGTTCAAGTTTAGCTCAGCAATAAGCTCAGCAATAAGCTCAGCAATAAGCTCAGCAATAAAGTTAAAGTTTAATTTCAAGTTCAAGTTAAGCTCAGCAATTATGCCTTCCTCAGACCACATCTATGACAAATCCAGTCGAGAAAGGAGCAACTCAAAGAAAGAAAGAAACTTAAAATCACCTGCCCGGTGTTGAACCCTCGACCTACGGGCGACTGTCCGAGTCGCTATTCCCTGAGCCAAAGCGGATCGCTGGACGCCGCGGGCAGCGCACCACTTCTAGCAACTATTTAGAGTTTTTCTGAAAACCTCTTAAGCTATGTTGCACCCTTTCCTTTACTGACATCATATGCACGTTTGCCTTGGATGGAAGGAACACAACATATGAGTTGCAATTGTCAAAAATTTTCCACATACGTCGACTGGATCAACGGGGATCTGCCCCTGCCCAACGTGTCCCACCACAGCCAGGGCACACAGCGGCCCGCCACTTTAAGGCTAACTTCTAACGGAAACATCTAGAGGTTACCCCTCCTAGAGGTCACCCCCCCCTTTTTAGCAGATGATACTTCCAGTATCACTGCTTGTACAACACCTACTTAAACTAATATTAAGCAAATATTA
>NW_026267260.1:9958-10602 GCF_000697945.3 Frankliniella occidentalis | reverse complement strand
TTATATTTTTAATGTTGCAAAATTAGTAAATGATGCAATCATATTTAAACATTAAGGGGACACTATGGTGAAATTTGGAAGTCTGGGAGCATATGTTTCTGAACATTTTCCTTTTTAATTTCTTGAAGCATTCACAAAACAACACCTTTTCAAGCTTTCCCAGAATTTTGGGAGCCACCGAAAGCCCTGAAAACCTTTAAGTATGCTAAAACAGGCCCATCTTTGAAAAGTTCCATGCGCAAACTGGTTTGAGTTGTACATCCAACTCTTTTGTTAAAATGTTCTATTATACACTAATATTAAAACTCGGCATGGATATCAAAATCAAACTAGAGGTTTTTCCTCAGTACATTTTCCAATAGGAAGCCCATGAAAACTCTTAAGCAGCTAGTACTTTTTGCGTGTGAGAGTGACTTAGACATCTTCGTTGTTGTTGACAGTGCCGGCAAATTAAGTTCAATACCTAATCATAAAATGCATATGAGCCCTAAAGTTCCATCTCTAACAGATTTGCGCAGGGAATCTTTCAAAAACTCTGATTTTTCGACCAAAAGTGTCCTCATTTTTTTCACCATAGTGTCCCCTTAATTGTAGTGTGTCCTGGAGCTTACCCTTCTAGAGGTTACCCCAACTATTACAAAAAA
>NW_026267260.1:8718-8983 GCF_000697945.3 Frankliniella occidentalis | reverse complement strand
TACTTCCTCCTCCTCCCATGTTAAAGCATAGGCGCCCAAAAAAGAAGCCCGCAACAGCCTGCCCTTTTGGATGCACTGGAGGCTACCCTCCTAGAAGTTTCCCCACCCACACCATTAAATTTGGTATAACTTGAGGTTACGCCTCCTAGAGGTAACCCTCCCCCCTTTTTTATATTTTTAATGTTGCAAAATTAGTAAATGATGCAATCATATTTAAACATTAATTGTAGTGTGTCCTGGAGCTTACCCTTCTAGAGGTTACCCT
>NW_026267260.1:3710-4088 GCF_000697945.3 Frankliniella occidentalis | reverse complement strand
AATCTGTGGTATGTTTAATTCACTTGTACTGATAGTTCTCTTTTCAATGGTGTTTTAAACTTTAAGCACTGAAAGCACGGTGTCTTTCTGTGTTTTAGCCCCTCCTTAAAAGAGCTTGTCATGAACCTGACTACGACTACGACGGTAGAGAAGGTCTGAGCCAACGTCAAATATTACATCTGAGAGAGCTTAATGCATGCAGGGCATCATAGCATTTCATACTTTTTTTAGATCGTCCTCTCCACTGCTAGTTGCTACTGCCAGCCAACAGAATCAGACATTAAATTTCTATTTTGCACATTACGTATGAAATGAATTTGAATTTGGGATATTCTGCCTAACCAGGAATTTTAAATCTTCTAGGTAAGTAGCTGCAGT
>NW_026267260.1:2351-2715 GCF_000697945.3 Frankliniella occidentalis | reverse complement strand
TTAATTCACTTGTACTGATAGTTCTCTTTTCAATGGTGTTTTAAACTTTAAGCACTGAAAGCACGGTGTCTTTCTGTGTTTCAGCCTCTCCTTAACAGAGCTTGTCATGAACCTGACTACGACTACGACGGTAGAGAAGGTCTGAGCCAACGTCAAATATTACATCTGAGAGAGCTAAATGCATGCAGGGCATCATAGCATTTCATACTTTTTTTGGATCGTCCTCTCCACTGCTAGTTGCTACTGCCAGCCAACAGAATCAGACATTCAATTTCTATTTTGCACATTACGTATGAAATGAATTTGAATTTGGGATATTCTGCCTAACCAGGAATTTTAAATCTTCTAGGTAAGTAGCTGCAGT
>NW_026267260.1:0-191 GCF_000697945.3 Frankliniella occidentalis | reverse complement strand
CGATTTACTGAAGTGCATAATCAAATAAATAATGTGACCGGTAAATCACTTATATATATATTATATATTTGAGTAAACTAAAGCATCCGGCGAGGGGACTGCGGCCCTAGAAATTTGCTCCTTGGACATGACAAGACTGTAACGGGGCAACACCGTGACTACACCCCACCCTTCTGCTTTGGTTAAGAATT
>NW_026267259.1:670229-671578 GCF_000697945.3 Frankliniella occidentalis | reverse complement strand
GGGGGGGGGGAGCAGCTATGGACCTCACGGCGGAGCAGGCTCGGAGAGGGTTGAAGCGGAGTCCAGTAGCTGAACGGAGGCGAGACGTCCGTCGTAGAAGCGTCCTTCTGGGCGGCTGCTCGGTTAAGTCGCCAGGGTCTCCGGGTCGGCTGCAGGACTAGCTGAAGCCGTCGGGCAGAGCCTCCGGCGGCGAGGCGAGGTGACGCCCGGGCGCGTCGCCGGGCAGGGCCTCCGGCCGCGGGGCGAGGCCTAGCAAGGATTACGACTGGTGCGGTCCTTGCAGGCTGATGACTAGGCCAGGTGCTGCTAGGGCTTACCTCTGGTGCGGGCTCACTAGCGGCAACTGTGTGGAAGATTCGGTGACGCGAGCTTTTATAATTTCTGGGGAAAACTTCCCCTCCGCCGACGCTGGCGGATTTCCTGGAATCGAGTGACCACGCCCATGACCAGGAGGTGAGGGGTTACTCCCACTACCGTCCATCCTTCCCCCACCGGTAGGGTGAACGCGTGCACTGCTTAGGCCCTGAGGCGTCGCATAGAAGTGCCTATGAAAAAGCGACAGATGGCGTTGCATGTACTTTCCTGGCCAGTGTCTGGCGGGGGAGAGGAAGGGAAGGCAACTGGCGCCAGGTGTTCGGGTGTGGTCACCCGGTCGATATTTGACCTAAATATTATGCTGCAAAGAATTAAAGACAAACAGTAAAGCCAGAAGGGCTGTAACGTGTAAGTCAAACATGTGACGGTTGCCTGTATGGGAAATGCATTTGCGGTCCGTACACCGCTATTGCATATCGATTAATTTGGGAAAGTTAATAACAAAGGCATGTGCCGAATAATTGAATATAAAGAATAGCACAACAGGCGCGTGGTGTACAGAGTGATTAAAGCAAGTTGCAGCATACCTAACCACCTAATAACCACCTTAATTAACTTAAATGTAATACATTACCAGATAGTAGAGTCTATTGATATAGTTAAATACATGGGTTTATAGTGGGGGATATTTATCCACCACAAAGTATCATCGGAGTACAACTTGATTATTTATCTAGTATAAGTTTTTTTTTGTCTGCTTTACCTAAGCTAACATCTAATACCTTAGAGTAAATGCCTTTTTATGTTTTGAACCCGTGATAAAATGGTCCTGTGCACGACACGTGCGAACCGCGTGCACAACGCGTGCAAACCGCGTGCAAACCACGTGCACATTTGTGCAGAACGCGTGCACATCGCGTGCAGAACGCGTGCAAACCACGTGCAAACCACGTGCAAACCACGTGCAAACCGCGTGCACAACGCGTGCACAAACATTCTGTGCACAACTAGCTTGTGCACAAGATCGGCCCCCC
>NW_026267259.1:667746-668804 GCF_000697945.3 Frankliniella occidentalis | reverse complement strand
CCCCAAAAAGTGAAAAGTAAAACCCTCCCCCGATTGCGATTTGGGCCAACTTTAAAAGGCCGTAAGTAACGAAATCATGAAAAATCAAAGAAACCGACAATTGATTCTTGAAGTTCGAAACCTTGTTTACAAGATCCCGTAGTCGGTTTTTGCGGTATTTTGCGGTCTTGCGAGAAAAAGACTTGTTTTTGGACGAATTTTAGTGGACTTTGCGGTGGCGCGGCCTAATAGGTTCGCCTAACCGACTGCACCTCGTATGAAATCATTGAGAAAGTGTCACAAATCCCTTAAAAAATCATGCAGAGTCCTTAAAAATCAGAAAGCAATCAAAACAACAACCTATTTAAAAAATCGTAAAATATTGTAAAAATGGAGAAAAAATCGTAAAAATTCGAAAAAAACTTGTAAAAATCAGAAAAAAAATCAGCAACAATCAGCGCAACCGTAGACCTCCGTAACCGAACTTTCACGTGATTTGAGTAAGATTTTGAAAACTCCCCCCCTTTTTGACCTGGATCCGCCTCCTAAAAGTTCAAAATTATTAAAAATATGGAATCAGCGCACCCGAAAACCCCCCTGAACATACCGATATTGTATGTGCGATGCACCCAATAACTGATATGATTTATGTCCGCTTTTTTTGGATTCTAGCCCACTGTGAGGCGGTGCGCGCACCAGTGGCGGCAGGCTGTACTGCATGCATGCGTGCGGGCAGATTGCCTACCCCCGAGCCGTAGCCGTAAGGCGTTGTGGTCAGACAAGACAAGGACGGGTCGGAATTCAGCCGACATGCGTGCGTGCTGTACTCTTAAACAACGAGGCTATCCGGAACACATGTACAACACGTACTGTGTACGTACGCACTACATGTGGCACCACATACATCTCGCATACAGTTCCTCTAGTGGTGACGTCCGCGGCGAATGTGAGATACATAGTGTGTACGTAACCACTACATACGGGTGACTCACTTGTGAGTCACATACATCGCACGTATGGGAGCGCCATGGGGCTCCATCCGTGGCGGATGTAGAGCACGTACTCGGTACGTACGCAGT
>NW_026267259.1:665873-666089 GCF_000697945.3 Frankliniella occidentalis | reverse complement strand
CTTAGCACGGTCTAAAAAGCTGCTCCTACAAATCCATTAACCTCTTCACCAACAAACCATTTAATGTCAAATGCGCCCAAATTAGGATACCTTGCAAGAAACCGCTGAAACATACCCACTTCCTGAATTTTATTATCGAATCATATAAGCAGATAACCATTCCGAAAAAAAATTTGAAGGGAGAAATAAGAAACAAGTGATTGGCCAATTGAGGTT
>NW_026267259.1:665437-665823 GCF_000697945.3 Frankliniella occidentalis | reverse complement strand
CTCTCTCCTGCTTCATTACAAATGAAACCCATATTTTACCACGTTACTAATATGGAGTGCACTGGTTGATGACATGAGGTATCAACACTTAAAAACAAGCAGGCCCGCCCTTCCGTCAAACGGAGTTGCCAGCTCTACTTCGCTGCGCCGGCAACTCCGTTCGGCACGGGCCGGGCCTGCTTGGCCTGCCGGCGGCGGGGACCATTTCAGTCTCGCGATTTACTGACGTGCATAATCAAATAAATAATGTGACCGAAAAATTACTTTGCATATTTAAGTAAACTAAAGCGCTCGGCGGGGGGCCTGCGGCCCTAGAGATTTGCTCCTTGGAAATGACAAAAGACTGTAACGGGGCAACACCGTGACTACACCCCACCCTTCTGCTT
>NW_026267259.1:662732-665387 GCF_000697945.3 Frankliniella occidentalis | reverse complement strand
TACTCGCCACGCACCCCCTGTTACGACAAGCCTCTTCGATACTATTAAAAGGAGATTGAAATCAAACAATTGGAAGAACGGAATAACTGAAGCGTTGACTCCCCGGGTAAAAATCTACATCAATTTTTCGTGTTTTTCACGTTTCTTAAGTGCACGTAAATGAGGCGCGTACAGACCCTGCTCACACACCTAAAGTTGGCAGTTAGTATACCCGATGAAGCCGAAACGGGTACGGTAAGGAAGTCAATCTGACGCGGAAAGTAGACGAATAGTTGCGCCGGCCCGAGCCTGTGCGCCGCGTTCAAAGCAGCGTACAGGCTGTGTTCAAGTCGACTGAGTCTGGGGTTTTCTTGTATACGCAACGCGTTCACTTTTCGACCACTATCCGTTTCTTTCCGTGTTCTTTTCGTGTGGTTGACGCGAGTTGGACGCCACAAGAACGCGCAGCGAACACGAAAAGAACACGAAATGAAGACGGTCACTAACGCGACTAAAGGTAAAATGGGAAACGCGGTGGCTTGAGAGACATCGGCAGGGCTGGCGGCTGGTTTGCCGGACCAGCAGACGACGGGGACGGATGGATCTAAACATCACGAGACAGCGTGTTAATTGAAAAAGTTCTGACCGTCAGGGCAACATGTTTACCAAGCGCGTCGGCAAAGCGACGGGCGTGCGCGACGGTCAGTGGGGACGACGTCAGCCACCAGCACCTGGCATGTTGAGCAGATCATGTACCGCGCGAGAGTTATCAAGCCACCCGGGCGACCTTACAAGATTTGCCGGCAGATGGCATCGTGTGTGGAATCGCTGGAGATATCTCTCACGTGGTACATGATCTGCTCAACATGCCAGGTGCTGGTGGCTGACGTCGTCCCCACTGGCCGTCGCGCACGCCCGTCGCTTTGCCGACGCGCTTAGTAGACTTGTTGCCCTGACGGTCAGAATTTTTTGAATTAACACGCTGTCTCGTGATGTGTAGATCCATCCTTCTCCGTCGTCTGCTGGTCCGGAAAACCAGCCGCCAGCCCTGCCGATGTCTCTCAAGCCACCGCGTTTCCCATTTTACCTTTAGTCGCGTTAGTGACCGTCTTCATTTCGTGTTCTTTTCGTGTTCGCTGCGCGTTCTTGTGGCGTCCAACTCGCGTCGACCACACGAAAAGAACACGGAAAGAAACGGATAGTAGTCGAAACGTGAACGCGTTGCGAATACAAGAAAACCCCAGACTCAGTCGACTTGAACACAGCCTGTACGCTGCTTTGAACGCGGCGCACAGGCTCGGGCCGGCGCAGCTATTCGTCTACTTTCCGCGTCAGATTGACTTCCTTACCGTGCCCGTTTCGGCTTCATCGGGTATACTAACTGCCAACTTTAGGTGTGTGAGCAGGGTCTGTACGCACCTCATTTACGTGCACTTGAATAACGTGAAAAACACGAAAAATTGATGTAAATTTTTACCCGGGTCCATTAACCCCTAACAGATTACTAAAAGTTTAAATAAGTGGTTTATAAGTCGCATGGCAGAAAAAATGGGTTTGTACTCCCAGATTAAATGACAAAAGAAAAGTGCTACGTATGAGAAGTTCTTAAGCAAACATAGGGGCTTTTGCCCCTTGCCTACCTTCCCCGCCTTCCCTTCCCCCGCCCCTACTTCCACCCTACCACTCTCTCGACCACTGCCATTGTTACATCAACCCCTTCGATCTCAGCGCTCCAAAAACCTAGATTGGCCCTGAGGTGGCAGTCCCCATCCACATGAATCTCACATTGATGCAAGGAACAAATGCCTACCCTCCCCCTTCTGCCCCAACCTCCCCTCATACTTCCGCCTTGGAAATCAGAGCTCGAAATGTCAAACACCGATTTCACAACGTCAAGAAAAGACGTTTAACTATGACACGCCTGATATTTAGACACTGTGATAGATATTAGTAAAAGTAACGGGAACCGTTGCCATGATGTGTGTTGTAAAATTACAATTCAAAATTGTTAAATTACAAGTACCTTGTATGAACTTGGAATTCGTCCAAGAACACAAATGGACACTTGTACATTTACACTTTATATATTGTAAATCAAAAAATGCAAAATGTGTTAAAAGTTTACGAAGATTATTTTCATACTGGATCTCTAATCAAAATTGAATACTAAAGAGGGGAGAGTGAGGAGGGGAAGGGGGGCTAAGCATGTACTCACCGAATCACAAAACCAGTCAGATGTTAACCATGAGACGACGGCTGGAGAGAACGGTGTCCACTTGATCACACTTGGATTGCATTGGATTTTCTGCAGACGCAATCGCGGCTCTGACCTGGAAAGAAATCCATCAATGCATTAGTGCACAGGAAATTAGCGCAAAGTGGATTATCAGAAAATGATGATTCGACAGGAGGGTGACGTGTATCAACAACACACCAGTCAATGTGTGACTCCAAAAAGGGGGACCTACCTACTGCACACAGAAGACCGCACGTAAGAAAGAACAAAGACCACGGTCCTGGAGATCACACTCGAAACCCAAGTGTAATAATGTCACACACTGGTAGGTGTGCGTATGTCCTTCCACCCTAATGCACACACAAGTCCACGAGCTAGAAGCAAAAGAGTATACAAGTATACACATGAGTTAAAAGTGAGATCAGCACACTCCCGCCAAG
>NW_026267259.1:660314-662682 GCF_000697945.3 Frankliniella occidentalis | reverse complement strand
AACTCTTTTCACGCTGGTGGCGTGAAAATCACGCTCGTATCTTGTGAACTCTGTATCCATCTTTACAAAGTAAAACAAATATCCACAAGTGTAATCAAAGTTTGTACCAAAACAACAATAGATACAAAGCAATCGTTGATTTCACTCGCAGCAAACAAGATCTTTCAACATCCTAGCCCTCTCCCTAGCTGACTCGACTTAGCACGGTCTAAACAGCTGCATCTACAAATCCATTATCCTCTTTACCAACAAACCACCTAATTTTAAATGTGCCCAAATTAGGATGCGTTGAAGAAACCGCTGAAACATATCCACTTCCTGAATTTTATTATCGAATCATATTAGCAGGTAACTATTCCGAAAAAAAATTGAAAGGAGAAAGAAAAAACAAATGATAGACCAATTGAGGTTAAAAACAAAAATACACTGCGGCCCTCAAGATCATCGGCCATCCCGATAAAAGGTGCTTAAAATGTCATTTACACAAGCAACAGTAGAGTTCAGTTATGCGTCCACCCCCTCTCCCAACAGCATTTTTCTACTACCCTATTAGTTTATCTTTAGTGCGAGTTACTTTGGGTATCGCATACCTATCGTGTCACGAGCAGCAGCAGCAACTCGGCTGGCTGTGCACTCTGCGCTCAAATGGTAACGGGGATACATATATTATGGCCCTCTTTCCCTCTCTTCCCAGCCCCTCACGCCTACCTACCCAGCCACCCCGTCTCCCAACCCAATCCGCCATAGCCAGAAAACCTAATGGGGTCAACAGAGGTACGCGTTTAAGGTGGCAGACCTGTGAAAATCATTGAAAAATTCACTTTTTTTTTATTACTTCAAAAAATTCTTTGATCTTTCCTCTTTCTAATGCCGAAAAGCAGATGCCGAAATTCGAAAAATTGCTCTCAGGAGAGCCCAAAACGTGCTGCGGGCGGCAGGGTGGCTGGACCGCTAAGGCTCGCCTCTAGCCGCTCAGGACAGGACACACGACAAGGAAGGAGTCTTTTAGAGCCCCGGAATCTTTTAGGACCAGTAACAGAAAGTTGTTCCGGCTTTAGGTTCGTCGTTGCACATCGGTACTTAAAACTTTAAACGCTTTTTTCTCCCACTTTTGTTTTGCGTTACAGTGTGCAGCCTCCAGGCCACAGTTTTTGAGCTACAGCCTAGCCACTTTACCTGGTTGTAGCCTAGATATGTACCTTTCGTTTGACGAGAGCAATTTTTGATATCTCATTTCTAAAGTACCGAAATAAATTGGAGGGGATAAAGTACCCAATTTTAGGTACTCAAACTTTCTGATTTTTTTTTTTCACACACTTAAAAATAAATATTTCAAAATCGCTCTCGTCAAACGAAAGCTACATCTGTTAAGAGTAAATGAGCATTTTTGTCGTTGCCGTAGGTCCATCCGTTGTCGCGCAATCCTGCACACGGTTAAGGCCCGTAACCCTCCACTTCGATAGGAAGAAGAGCATGTTCCCGGAGAAGCAAGCAGACGTTGTATACACCAAAACGTAGCTTAATCCTTGCTCTTTCTAAATATCGTTCGTTGAAAGCGCTACGATTCTACGTTATCTTGTAGTTTCTATTTTCCCAAACCCTTGCGTTTCACGGGTCTGCCCCCTTAAGGTAGTACGAAAAAACTTCCCCACCAGAGAAAATATTACCTACGGGTATACATTTACCCTGGTATACCAAACCATCGTCAGCAAAACCCACTCTTCTGCCTCATTACAGATCAATTCAAGATTCAACTATGTGACTGATATGAAGTTGCACTAGTTGATGACATGAAGCATCAACACATCAAAAATATTTACAATATGGCAATAAAAAGATAACGATGAGAAATTACCCCTGCTAACTGACTCGAAAAGTAACAATAAAATTCAAGGCGAGTAATCACAGTGATGGAGCAGCAGTCACAGGACATCGCATGTGCAGGCTCGACTTCAGAGCAGGAGCTGCAGCGACGCACGGACAGAGCGAACTCTCCCTCTCCACAGCGGTTCAAACACTACCCACAAACTGGAGCGACTCGGCTCACTCAAATCACTCACCAGACCTCCTCCCCCCCCCCTCTTTTTAAAGCTAATAAAACTACGAAAAGGCACTCCGATATTCATTAGAGGATTTGTAAATCAAGAACTTTGGAAAAGAAAGGAAATAACTGAAGCGTTAGCTGCATTTAAGCCCAACAGAGAACAAAAAGAGTAGTTGATAGATAAAGGGATTGATAGTTATAAAGCAGAAAAGAGGATTTGCACTCCCGGTTTTAATGAGAATACGAAATTGCAACGTGACAAGTTCTGAAGGAAGCTAAAGCGCTTTCTTCCCCTGGCCTATAGCTTCCCCGCCTTTTCCTAAC
>NW_026267259.1:650537-651646 GCF_000697945.3 Frankliniella occidentalis | reverse complement strand
AAAGTATAACCCGCGGGGATACATTTGTTATGGCCCTACTTTCCCCTCTTTCCATCCCCTTACGCCTACCTGCCCGACCACCCCCTCCCAAAACCTAATTCGCCATAGCCAGGAAACCTAATAGGTCCAACAGAGGTACGAGTTTAAAGTAGTGCGATAACATTTCCCCACCGGAGAAAAAAAACTACGGGTATACATTTATTCTGGTCTGCCAAACACCACCGTGAGTGAAACCCTCTCTCCTGCTACATTACAAATGAAACCCATATTTTACCACGTTACTAATATGGAGTGCACTGGTTGATGACATGAGGTACCAACAATTAAAAAAAAATTACAATATTAGATTAGATTAGATTAGATTCAGAGCATCCTAGGGGCCAAAGCCTAAGGCTTTTAATCTCGGTATTTTTCGCCCCCGGCAGGGTACCCCGACACTCACAGCTGTAAGAGAATGGGTTAGAGGGGGGGCACACCGCCCAGACCCTATTGCCCTCGCAAACAGCGCAGAAGCAGGGTCCCCTTTGAACGGGAGGGGGTGGCCCAAAAAAAGCTGCAGGGGAGAGAGAGCAATTAATAGCAAGGAGCAGTGCACTGTGTAGAAGAGCAGGCCAAAAAGGGAAGCGGGGAAGCGAGTCCATGCATCCCGGAAGTCCAACGGCAAGACCCAGAGGGGCCTAGACCAGTTCCCGGGGGTGCTTCAGGCAGGGCGTAGTCGAAAGCGGGCGAGCGTGCAGGGAAGTCCGCCGAGGGCCAGGGGCAGGTGTCTTCGGCGCGTCTGGCGGAGGTGCAAGCGTGGGGAAGCCGCCCGGCGCCGACGTAGCCGAGCGGGGTGGGCGCCTGCGGCCGCTCTAGGTCGTCAGGAACGTTATCCGGGAGGGCTAACCCAGTTAGGGCTTCATCCCGGCGTTCCAGACCCAGAGGGGGCCCAGACTAGCAGCTAGGGCGCCCCAGCTTTAAATCCCTTAGGGAAAATAACTATGGATTTAGTTTTCCTGATGGAAATTTTCCATTCAGGATTTTACCATTTCCCAGTGAGGAATTGAAACACTTTTCTATCTGGATTTTCATTTTCCATACTTCCGTTTTCCATACTTTTAATTTCCATA
>NW_026267259.1:641997-642687 GCF_000697945.3 Frankliniella occidentalis | reverse complement strand
GGCCAGGCGGCAGCAATCGTGAGTGGGGTCAGCTCGAGCCGGCGCGAGGAGGGCGAGGCGGTGCTGAGCGTTAGGAAAATCGTCGCTAGTTGAACGCCAACAAACGCTGAACGGAATAGGCGACAATTTCCAAATCACCAATCCTAGGTGTTTAACTAGCGACGATTCTCATAACACTCGGCGCCGCCCCGCACCCCTCGCGCCAGCTCGAGCTGACCCCCATTCTCACTTGCTGCCGCCCAGCAGCTGCCAGACGAGACGCACGGGCGAAGAAGTGGGGGTACCAAGTCCGTGCCAGCATAAAGCGCGCGCGCGCACGCCCAGCCTAGGCCATTGCGTCTCCCCCCCCTCCCCTCCCCCCTGATATAAGACACGTCCACCACACTGAGAAAAATATTTCTGTCCGGGCACTAAACGTACGTCTAATGCTCCCGACTTTTGTCCCAGCTCAAAATTAGATAGTGACCTGCCATTGAGTTTTAGTGCTGTGCTCTAAATTTTCTTTGCCTGGGATGCTACGTTTAGCTCCCAGCGGTAGACGTATAGTGCAACGAAAAAACGTCGATCTGGGGACTAAACGTATAGTGCTGAGACAGATTTATTTTTCTCAGTGTGTATGCACCCACACGGTTTGCCGTGCCGAAAACCTCAAAACTTGATCAGGGTCTATGGACACCCTATGCTCAGATT
>NW_026267259.1:641601-641947 GCF_000697945.3 Frankliniella occidentalis | reverse complement strand
TTCCTTAAAGAAAGTCACAAATCCAGAGTGACACTGAAATTTCTATCGGGAAACTTAAATCCAGATACGTTTTCTTTAAGGGATTTAAAGCTGGGGCCGCAGGGAGGGGAGCCTATGAGGGGGTCCACCCAGCGCCTCATCTGTGCAGTCGGTGGCGTGCCGGGCCGGGCAGGAGGGAGTCCGTTTGCGCCCCAGCAGGGGACGTCCGGATGGCCCATCGGGAAGAGCTGCAAATCCTGTAAAACACCTGTAGAAGCTGGGAGGAAGCGGTTAGGTATGGCGGTGAATGCAAGTAAGCCAGGCGAAGCAAAGCAAGCGAAGCAAAAGCTGGATGGGCATGCCTAAC
>NW_026267259.1:635454-636741 GCF_000697945.3 Frankliniella occidentalis | reverse complement strand
CTGTCCGGGCACTAAACGTACGTCTAATGCTCCCGACTTTTGTCCCAGCTCAAAATGAGATAGTGACCTGTCATTGAGTTTTAGTGCTGTGCTCTAAATTTTCTTTGCCTGGGATGCTACGTTTAGCTCCCAGCGGTAGACGTATAGTGCAACGAAAAAACGTCGATCTGGGGACTAAACGTATAGTGCTGAGACAGATTTATTTTTCTCAGTGCAGGAACGCGTATGAGGCACTGCGATAAAAAGTACCCCTATAGAAAAAGAATAACCTACGAGGATACAGTTGTTATGGTCCAATTTCCCTCCCTTACTATCCTGTCACCCTCTTCTACCTACGCCCCCTACCCACCCCTGCGGGTCGAAGACATAAACATTAAATGAGTTTAACAGAGGTACGCGTTTCAGGTTCAACGATAAAATATCCCCCCCACAATAATAAAAATTTCCTACGGAAATACTTTTATCCTGGTCTCCCAAACACTACCGTGAATAAAACCTAGTCTTCTGCCTCGTAACAAATCAAACCCAGACTTAACTCAGTAACTGATTTGGAGTGCACTGGTTGATTACATAAGGCATTAACACACTAAAAATATTTATAATCTGCTAACTGACTTGAAACGTAACAATGAAGGCAAAGCGAGTAATCACAGTGAGGGTGCAGCAGTTACAGGACATTGGCTGTGCAAGCTCGACTTCAAAGAAGGAGCAGCAGCGACGCACTGAGAGAGCGAACCCTTCACAGCGGTACAAACACTGCCCACCAACTGGAGCGACTCGGCTCACTGATCTTACTCGCCACACACCCCGTGTTAAGGCTCATAAAACTACGACAAGGCTCTTCGATACGATTTAAAGGAGATTGCAATCAAACAATTAGAAGAACGAAATAACTGAAGCGTTGACTGCATTAACTCCTATCAGATTACTAAAAGTTTAGATAAGTGGATTATAAGTTGCACGGCAGAAAAAAAGGGTTTGCACTCACAGATTAAATAAATGACAAAAGAAAAATGCTACGTGAGAAGTTCTAAAGCAAACATAGGGGCTTTTCCCCCTTGCCTACCTTCCCCGCCTTCTCTTCCCCCGCCCCCACTTCCACCCTACCACTCTCTCGACCACTGCCCTTGTTACATCAACCCCTTCGATCTCAGCGCTCCAAAAACCTAGATTGGCCCTGAGGTGGCAGTCCCCCACATGAATCTCACATTGATGCAAGGAACAAATGCCTACCCTCCCCCCCCCTCCCCCTTCTGCCCCAACATCGAACCCTTCACAGCGGTACAA
>NW_026267259.1:633031-635404 GCF_000697945.3 Frankliniella occidentalis | reverse complement strand
CCCCTCCCAAAACCTAATTCGCCATAGCCAGGAAACCTAATAGGTCCAACAGAGGTACGAGTTTAAGGTAGTGCGATAAAATTTCCCCATCGGAGAAAAAAAAAACTACGAGTATACATTTATTCTGGTCTACCAAACACCACCGTGAGTAAAACCCTCTCTCCTGCTCCATTACAAATGAAACCCATATTTTACCACGTTACTAATATGGAGTGCACTGGTTGATGCCATGAGGTATCAACACTAAAAGAAAAAATAACAATATGGCAATAAAAAGATAATGAGAAATCAGCCCCGCTAACTGACTCGAAAAGTAACAATGAAGGCAAGGTGAGTTATCACAGTGAGGGTGCAGCAAGTCACAGGACATCGCATGTGCAAGCTCGACTTCAGAGGAGCTGCAGCGACGCACAGTGAGAGCGAACTCTTCACAGCGGTGCAAACACTGCCCACAAACTGGAGCGACTCGGCTCACTGAAATCACTCAACAGACCCCCCATTTTGAAGCTAATAAAACTACGAAAGGCGACGTCGGGCGGCGTTCGTCTCGCATTGGCGAGAACGTTGTGTCTTGAGTCGAGATCGAGAGAGACAGAGCGCCGCCTGCGTGGGCTTCATCCCGCACCGACGACTGACAGCCGCCCGCTCTGGCCAAGTGGGCAGCGTGGCAGACTCGCAGTGTGCGGAGCTCGGGTTCGATCCCGGCCCGGTCTCTTTTGAGCGGCCACTTTTCACCGCCGGTGTTGGGTCGTCTTTCTTACGTCTTCAGATCGTCTTAAAAACGCGCGTATTTAAGACGAAATGAAGACGCAGGAAGACGAAAGAAAGTCAAAACCGCTGTCCGAGGCGTCTTTCGGTCGTCTTATATTCGACTCCTCAAAAAGACGAAAATAAGACGGTTTTAGGGTAAAGTATTCCACACGGGCTGCTAACTGACTTGAAACGTAACAATGAAGGCACAGCTAGTAATCACAGTGAGGGTGCAGCAGTTACAGGACATCGCATGTGCAAGCTCGACCTCAAAGAAGGAGCAGCAGCGACGCACAGAGAGAGCGAACCCTTCACAGCGGTACAAACACTGCCCACAAACTGGAGCGACTCAGCTCACTGATCTTACTCGCCACGCACCCCCTGTTACGACAAGCCTCTTCGATACTATTAAAAGGAGATTGAAATCAAACATTTAGAAGAACGAAATAACTGAAGCGTTGACTCCATAAACCCCTAACAGATTACTAAAAGTTTAAAGAAGTGGTTTATAAGTCGCATGGCAGTAAAAAAGGGTTTGTACTCCCAGATTAAATGACAAAAGAAAAGTGCTACGTGATAAGTTCTAAAGGAGAAATAGGGGATTTTCCCCCTTTGCCTACCTTCCCCGCCTTCACTTCCCCCCGCCCCTTCTCCCAACCTATACCACTCCTCTCGACCACTGCCCTTGTTACATCAACCCCTTCAAACTCAGCGCTACAAACACCTAGATAGGCCATGAGTCGGCAGTCCCCATCCACACGAAACTCACATTGATGCAAGGAACAAATGCCTACTCTCTCCTCCTCCCCCTCCCCCACCCCCCTTCCAACATCCCCTCATACTTCCGCTTTGGAAATCAGTGCTCCAAATTTCAACCACCGACTTAACAACGTCAAGCAAAGACGTTTAAATGACTATGACACTGCTGATATTTAGACACTGTGATAGATATTAGTAAAAGTAACGGGAGCAGTTGCCATGATGTGAGTTGTAAAATTACAATTCAAAATTGTTAAATTACAAGTACCTTGTATGAACTTGGGATTCGTCGAAGAACACAAATGCACACTTGTAAATTTACAATATATATTGCAAATCGAAAAATGCAAAATATGTTCAAAGTTTGCGAAGATTGTTTTCATACTGGATCTCTTATCAAAATTGAACACTAAAGAGGGGAAAGTGAGGAGGGGAAGGGGGGTTAAGCATGTACTCACCGAATCACGAAGCCAGTCAGACCATGAGAAGGCGGCTGGAGAGAACGGTGTCCACTTGGTAACACTTGGATTGCATAGGATTTTCTGCAAACGCAATCGCGGCTCTGACCTGGAAAAGAAATCATCAATGCATTAGTGCACAGGAAATTAGCACAAAGTGGATCATTAGAAAATGATGATTCGACAGGAGGGTTACGTGTATCAACAACACACCAGTCAATGTGTGACTCAAAAAAAGGGGACCTACCTACTGCACACAGTAAACCGCACGTAAGAAAGAACAAAGACCAGGGTCCTGGAGATCACACTCGAAAGCCAAGTGTAAGAATGTCACACACTGGTAGGTGTGCGAATGTCCTCCCACCCTAATGCACACACAAGTCCACGAGCTAGAAGCAAAAGAGTA
>NW_026267259.1:616745-627332 GCF_000697945.3 Frankliniella occidentalis | reverse complement strand
CACCCTACCACTCTCTCGACCACTGCCCTTGTTACATCAACCCCTTCGATCTCAGCGCTCCAAAAACCTAGATTGGCCCTGAGGTGGCAGTCCCCCACATGAATCTCACATTGATGCAAGGAACAAATGCCTACCCTCCCCCCCCCTCCCCCTTCTGCCCCAACATCGAACCCTTCACAGCGGTACAAACACTGCCCACAAACTGAAGCGACTCAGCTCACTGATCTTACTCGCCACACACCCCCTGTTAAGGGTCATAATGCTACGACAAGGCTCTTCGATACTACTATAGGGTATTCCGCTACAACACAATCGGAACCTAAAGAAGAAAAGCATGACTACCCGATCTGTTTCCTCCTGAACGCTGATTGGTCAATGATGGCGTGGCTGTGGCGGTCAGCCAATGAGCGCGCAGAGGGAAACAGATCTGGCAGTCTTGCTTTTCTTCTTTAGGTTCCGGTTGGCTTGCAGCGGAATACCCTAGTAAGAGGAGATTGAAATCAAATAATTGGAAGAACGAAATAACTGAAGCGTGAAGCGTGAAGGGAAAAACGTTAATATTCATATTTGCGATAAATGGTAGGGTTGTTAACTCAAACATTAACATTCGTAAAAGAATTTAATTGTGGTTAAGTTAGCACACCCTGGTCATGCTTTTCATCCCTAGGTTCCTGATTTCCTGCGGCGGAATACCCCATTACAAAACACTGCTTTAGAACTAAGCATTCTGGTTAAGCGAAAATGCAGAAGAATGCGGAGAAGAATTAAGAAAACGGAAATCACTACGCTTCAATATGGTGAATTCCGTTTCCTTGTTCCTCGCATTCTTCAGCATTGCATCTTTACCGGAATGGTTTATTATATGCTATATAATAAACCATTCCGGTAAAGCTGAAATGCAAAAGAATGCAGGGAACAAGAAAACGGAAGTCCCTTAGAAAAGCAAAGTGATATCCGTTTTCTTGTTCCTCGCATTCTTCTGCATTTTAGCTTTACCGGAATGCTTCACCGCGAACCATTACTTTGCCAGCTGCAGCGATTGGAAATAAGTTACTTCACTATGTGCAAAGCATTTGCAAAGCATTTCTTCGTAGGACTATAACAGTGTAACCTAGGTTTCCCCAGAAGCCAAAGTTTGAAGTCTGTCCGAGAAAAACTGGCGTTTCGTTAATAGACCATTCCATCGAATGGGGAAGAAGAAAGAAAAGAATCAAAAAGTACCGGAAACAGTACCGAAAACCAGCATGTAGATCATTTGTGTACACCTCTATGGCACACCAACAAGTCCAGAATAATTATCTTGGCCAAGAAAACTAGAAAAAGTTAACGATTTGATCTGTTTATCAATACTGTTTCCGGTGGTTTTTGATTCTTTTCTTTCTTCTTCCACAGTCGGTGGAATGGTCTATACTCTACTATTACCTCCACGTACTTTTTCCCTGCAGTCTTTCGTATTTCAGCTCTATCGAATGGTTTTGTTGACTTGACTATGGTCCAATGATTGGTATACAGAATGTGCACTCACCGAAAAACAGGCCGGATCAACGTTGGCGCCAAGCTCCAGAGTTGAGGCGGAAAGTTGACGTGAAGGACCACTTGTTCACACCTCGAAGAGTGCGTCACGTACGCACCGACAAAGCACGAAAGGTACGAACAGAGACGCGCACTAAGACCCGAGCTCAAATCTTCCACACAGACGCGCTGGTTCCCCAAGGTCACAAGCGCGTCCCCGCCGGCCGGCCGGCCGGCTGGCAGAGGTCACCAGGGTGGTGCACGCACTAGGCTTTTCACTTTCGCGAATATTCACCGTCCAAACTCATATAAAACTTTTATTAACGCGAACACTGAGCAACAACGGGCAGCGGCAAACGGTGCGGGATTGGCGGGAACCTCGCCGGAGCGAGCGGCATGGACGCGTCCGCCTCGGAGCTCAGACCGAGCGAAACTGCCAGCTTCCTCCCGCGTCCGCCGTCCGCCACCGCCGGCCCTTGGCGCTAGTGTTGCCGCGGCGGCTGGGCAAAATGGCACGTATACCGAATTAATCGAAGAATTCTCATGAAATAACATTCGACGGACTTCAAACGAAAGGCCGAGAAGTTAAATGACAAATGGACTGGGTAAATAAAAATAACAACCAAACCAGCGTGCGAGGCGTCGCGTAGCCAAGTGATATCTGACAACAAAGCAGAAGACGAGTGTTGGTCCAGCAAGCTTGTGTGCCGTAGTGACGTTACAGTTTTATATTCAGATGAAAAGGGCCTTGAACGATTCACGTTTCCCGAGGTATGTTACAACACTGTATAAACAGTCCTATAAAGTCAGGTGCCTAAACGACGCACAGAGAGGATACTATCTTCGCCCCCTTGCCACTGTCTACTATGTTTAACCCGTCACCTTACCACCCAACCTCCCAATCCGCCAATGATTTAATCGAAGTTTGGAATAATATTGAACTCGATTGGGCAAAAGCCAGTTGTTTGCTTGTCCGTCAGTCACAGCAGATCGTAAAAGTATTCGGTGCGCAGGCCTCTGATACGATTAAGTTCGGCATATGTTTTCAAGAAAACATCTGGAATCACCCCGTCCGTCGTGCAATCCTCTTTGGGGTAATCTTAACTGTGCGCAAACAACTCAAGTTTTGAAAACTGCCTTGTACCGAATCCTGAAGAAATAAAATGTGTACTGGTAACTAGCTAGATGTACGCCAGACCACGTCGCGAAAGCTCGCGAAACACTGTTGCGCTGCAACGCGCCTGGCGACATCTAGCTCGGCATGTTTGTACGCCGACAACACTTTTGATCATTATGAGCAACTATGTAAATAAAGCATGCCGGTAAAGCTGAAATGCAGCAAAATGCGAGGAACAAGAAAACGGAAATCGCTATCCTTTAACATGGTGACTCCCGTTTTCTTGTGCCCCGCATTCTTCTGCATTTCAGCTTTACCGGAATGCTTCGTTTACTCCAGACCAAGTCTCGCGTAACAGGCTTCGCGATACCTCACGAAACACTTACGCTGCGACGCGCCTGGCATACAACTACCTACAGTGGGATTCAAACTGGAAGGCGGGTGACCCAAAAAATCTGCTGGTTACTCCTCCTTAGCAACTGACTGCAGCAACACTTGTGACCTGCTCCCCCTTACCAAACCCGAGCAGCCCACCCCCGGACGCTCCCTGGGGCCCGCCCCTTTGTCTCATATTACAAAAGGAAGTGGCCTTTTAAATTTGGGACTTGCAAATATTGAATTTGGACGTTTTCATGATGGGTTGTAATAAAGCATTCCGGTAAAGCAGAAATGCAGAAGAATGCGGGGAAGAAGAAAACGGAAATCGCTATGTTAGAACATGGTGACTTCCGTTTTCTTGTTCCCCGCATTCTTCTGCATTTCAGCTTTACCGAAATGCTTTATATTGTGAGATAGGGTTTTAAAAAAGAAAAATTTACGTGCAAACCGCATCTTGATGCGACAAGAGGGTTCCCGCTCTGCGCGTTTCGGGAAGAAGTAAGGAAAGCAGGACCGGAACCGGTATGAAAAGTCCCCATATTTTTCCTATTTAATAGTTCATTTTAACATAACTGTCCTCGAGTAAGTCCATTGTAACTACTAAGGTTCATTTGCACTTTTTTTGCACAGTTTGCACAGTTTTTACCGTATTTTCCAAACTGTTTCCGGTGACTATTTCCTTACTTCTTCTTGAAAAAGACACAGCGGGAACCCGTCTATTTTAAGATAAGTTAAAATTTTGTGACTTTACAAATTAGTTTGATTTAAACACGTTTTATTTAACAAATAACATGTCTGATACGACACGACTCATATGCCATGTGCCATTTCGCCAAATTTGCCATTTGCTGCAACGGGTGGGCTTTGAAATCTCATTCGCTCACACTTAATGACAGTGTACTCCGGGGCTCGACTAGACCGGAAGGAGGAAAACAAAAATCGTCGGGCCGGTCGGGCGCGGGGAGGAGCGGGATACTCCCCGCGCCCGAAGATTTTTGTTCTTCTCCTTCCGGTGTAGCCGATAGCCCCGGAGTACCCTATTGAAAGAGATACTTTTGCATTCGCTCGTGGCCCCTCCTCCTCTCCTTTTGTCTAAGGGGCAACCACCCTCGCAGTCACGTGTATTAGCTGACCAGGTAGTCAACTACCACCGCGATACGCCAGCCGCCTTCCAGTTTGAAGTGAATCGTTTTAACTCCAAAAAATAACCAGAAACAACATGTTGAAAACTAGATTCTTAACGATGATGTAAGCACTTATTTTTTCCAGTAGATTGCTGATACCTAAAATATATGCACATACCAAAAGTTTTTTGAGCATATTATTTGCTTAGTCAGTCACCTCCCCTTGAGTCACCATAGACCATAGGTTCACCTGCAGTACGCTTTATTGAGTTCGCCAAAGGTTTGCTCTCGACCCGCTAAATGTTTGGACGAAAAAGAGGGGGGGGGGGGCTGGTGCTGTGTCCAGGACCGGGGATACAAGCCAGTGCGCCGATTGAGTGATTAAGGGTAGGCTACACTGAAATTGACATCACCATGAATTATAGGTCATGGTTTAGGGGGAATTTTTTTCACGGTTCAGTATGTCAAGAAAGCGCTGAAAAGCTGTGTCTGCAGTCTGTGGGTTGAACCGTTCAGTAGTTATATTCTTGTAGCGTTGTTTGCAGAGTCTGACTAAAACTACTCCTTGCGCATTCAATTTGGTCGCAGAACGTTCGCATAAGGTTCTTTGAAATCAGAAAGGACCAAGGAACATGACCACATCTTCAATTTTATGTCTTGGATGATTTTTAACATTTCGGTTTATATCGGACTTTTTAAAAGCTCAAAAATACTGATAATTACGGCTTATTTATTTGTTTGCGTTCAAAAAATAAATGAAATGTGTAATTATGGTCAATAGAATGTGTTGAAAGCACTTCATAGTAGATCTCCACAAATTCTCAACATCATAGCTCAAAACCAAATGCGCAAGGGATTTTTGCAATATTGGAAAACAGGGTCCTCAATAAACCGCAAAAACTAATTTTCTCGGTCTCAAATTGGTTCCGTATTGTGAACTGAATTTATTGACGGCACTAGAGTAGCAAGTGAAAAAAGTTTGAGTGATACAGCAGGGTTTAGAGGTGAAAGATTGAATATTACGTAACGACCTTTTTTTTTTTTTTTTTTTTTGACAAGAAACCGCCATTTTTCAGTGTAGCCTCCCCTTACCCTTAATAGGGTGTTCCAGGCAATCTGAAACGGAAGTAGGAAAAGAATAAACTCACTGACGTTTCTGTTGCCGTAATAGCTCTGATTGGTCGAGCTAATCACGTGCCTCCGCGGCCTCTCAGGTATTAGAAACTGTCAGATCAGTTTCGAGCTCACCTCCATATTTGATAGGTTAGGATCGGGCCAAACTACCATGGTAGTTTCTCATACTGTGCGGACGAAAACAGATAAATCAGTGAGTTTGTTGTTTTTCACTTCCGTTTTAGATAGCCTGGAACACCCTATTGGCTGAGCGATTAGCGAAGCCTATTACTCCAGTGATGATCAAAAAGTTTCGCGTCTGTCTGTCTGTCATCACGATAACTCGAGAACGAAAGCATTCCGGTAAAGCTGAAATGAAGAAGAATGCGGGGAAGAAGGAAACGGAAATCGCTCTGCCTTAACATGGTGACTTCCGTTGTCTTCTTCCCCGCATTCTTCTGCATTTCAGTTTTACCGGAATGCTTTATTGAGCTAGCGACCTGGGATTTTTTGTAGCGTTTTTTGTAGCATAAAAAGACAGATCGAGGTCGAAGAAGAGCATTCTAGCTAAAAAATTGGATTTAAAAAAAAAACAAAAACCACAGGTCCCACAAATAATGTTTTTTAAGATATTTCTTTTAGAATTGCCTAGAGGGTAGCTCATCAAAGTAGAACCCTTTGGGCGAAAATTTCGTCCGTTTGGCTCGATCTTTTACCATTTAGGCGCCACAGGGAGGTTTTGACGAAAACAAGCGAAAAAATGTACAACCCTGCATGCTTAGTCGAAGTGACGGGAAGTTGACGGGCCGGAGGCCCGTATCTTATTGTCAATTTTTGCGTTACCCGACTCGGGTGTCAGCGCCGCAGGCGTAGATGTATGCCAGGCGCGTCACAGCGCAACAGTGTTTCGTGAGATATCGCGAAGCCTGTTACGCGATCTGGCGTACATGTACCTAGTGCTAGTTGCTGGCCGGGTTTTCCTGGAAAATGAAAACCCCATTGACTCCGGGCGACGGCGGGCGTACCTAAAGAGCCCCAGAGGCGTACCTAAGCATACCTATAACAATCCTTGTGAAAACGAACAGCTCCGAAAGACATCCGAAGTGGACTTGCTTCGGTTTTACTCCGACTGATGTGTTTCGGACAGTTTCGGATGGGTCCGTTTATGTTCCGAAACGTATGAAATTTGAGTGTTAAACGGAGTAGTCCGACTTCAGTCCGAATCGGACAGTCCGATAGGGTATTCCGGGTAAGCTTGGCGTCGGAAATGGGAGGGGAACACTGGTAAAACAAAGGTAGGAGGTAGGATATGCTACTCTGATATACGAGGGGTCTGCAACTCGTATAATCAAAAGTACACGACCCTATAATCACTAATAATCACGTTTATAATCTATAATCTTTATCTATAAATTCCTAAAATTTTGATGCACAAACTGCATCTTTGAGAGGGGGTATAAGTAAAACTATGAATCTTTGAAGTAAGGCCAAAACTGCCTAACTTACACCATTGGAAGGAGAATTGAAAACTGATTCAGAAACATCTATGGCAAAAAGTTGGATTTCTAATTCCTCCCCTGCGATGAAAGATATCAAAAGAATTTAGCAGAATATTGTAACTCTTAGGACCAAAATATTTATTCTGAGAATATTAGGGAATGTATTTATTTTTGTTGAGAGAGTTACGAAATTCTACTATTTTTTTTTGATATCTTTAATTGAAGGGTAGGAATTAGAATTCCAACTTTTTGCTATAGATGGTTTTGAATCAGTTTTCAATTCTCTTTCCAATGGTGTAAACAATTTTGACCTTACTGCAAAGATCTATAGAGTTTAACTTATACCCCCTCTCAAAGACGCAGTTCTTGCATCAAAATTTTAGGAATTTATATCTCTCAAACCGTTTGAGCTACAGAACCCAAATTTGGAGTGGGATCCTACTTCATAAATACCCTTCATTTGTGGAACAAAAACCTAAATCGGTCTCCAGATTTGAAATCTTGGGTCGATTAGGTAATCATGACTGTCTAAGTATCCCCCCCCCTCTATTCCCTTCCTGCGCGCACGGTATCTCCCCGTGCTGGTACACGCGTGGAAAGTGGTATTCCCTCCTCTTCCTCATCTTATAGTCTTTCTACATTCATTATAATCTTAATAATCTGTCTATAATCTTTTTATAATCTTATAATCATTCCATAATCTTATAATCATTCCTATAATATTATAATTATTCAATAATCTTATAATCACGCTATAATCCTTATAATCTATACTCAAAAGTACACGGCTGAGGCGAGTTGCAGACCCCTCGCTGATATACAAAGTGTGCAACTGACACACACTTTAAGTGTGTAACACCGTGTGGCATACTTCTAAGTGTGCAACACGAGTTTTTAATACTGTTCAATTCAACATTTAAAAGTGTGCAACACACCAGTTGAACACTTCCAACTATTCTAAACTCGTGTTGCACACATAGAAGCATGCCACACGGTGTTAAACACTTTAAAGTGTGTGCCAATTCCACACTTTATATACTAGCTATATGTACGCCAGACCACATCTCGCGTAACAGGCTTCGCGATATCTCACGAAACACTGTCACGCTGCGACGCGCCTGGCGCACATATGGCTAGGCCTGCGGCGCTGACACCCGAGACGAGTTAAGGAGAGGGTATAGGGGAAGAGGGCCTTCCGGGCCCAAACTTTGACATACTCGAACCATTAGTCGGGGTCTTATTGCTCTAAAATTAGGGACATGAAACTTGTGCTGTTCGGTAATTATTGGCTAAGCGTTAGCGAAGCCTTTGCTGTCATGAGGTGCAGGGAACTCTTTGGTTGTGTGTCTGTCTGTCTGTCTGTCTGTCCGTAATCACACACGTTGCTCAAAGACGGCAACTTCAATTGACTTCAAACTGCGCACGAAGCATCAGTATAAATCCGGTCGTATCGAGTTTAGTTTAGAAGTTTGATAGAAGATGTTTGAAATAAGCGATCGTTTAATTTGAATTCGTAGTTTGGTGGTAGTAGGTTGGTAGCACGGCAATCGAGGGGAGGGGGAGCGCAAGTGGCTTCACGTCGTGATATAGAGCCACGGTTCCCAGCGCCCAGTCCTACCGACGGACCTCGGGCGGCTCCCGGGGAGAACCCGAGCGGTCCTTCGGGCTGGCCCGCCGGCCGCCGGACGAGGGCGAGGGGGCCTCCATCTCGAGTCGCGAGCGGGACTTGGACAAACCCAAAGGACTCTTAGGAAAAGCTTACGATTTTGTTTCTGTGTCTCCGTTGTTCATTTTCTGTCAAGTTGGGATTCTTTCTATTAACACGCTATCAAATCCTGCTGCCAAATAAGCCAAACAGGGTAGGTCGACACTCGGCAGGTCAATCAACGAAATGCGGGAAAATATTTTCTAAGTTTTAAAATAAATTTTATACTTTGGGCTGTGCTGAGTGTGGCCGTGTTTCGGCCCTGATTTTAAGTTTAATCATAAAATTGGTAAACAATATTTCTTCACGATGGGAGCGATTGTTAAGCATAACTTTGTACCGCAAAGTCCGTCTGTAGGGCAATAATATTGCTCCGTTCTGCCTTTGACTGCAGAAAATGTCTAAGTTCCGCTGCAAAAAAATTGTTTTCGCAGCGGGTATCGAACACTAGATGTTCCGCTCCGTGGCCGAGTGCGGAACCCCGGAGCCACGGGGGCGGCTGATGAGATCGCACCTGACAATTCTACTTGAGTGACTAAGCCCTCCAAGGGTCCCCGTGGTTTCCCCGAGCGCCCCTCCACCCGGCTCGGCTCGGGGACCGAGCGGGAACCGCTCGGGCCGGGGGGTTCCCGAGCTCCCGTCGGTAGGACCGCACGGCTGGGAACCGTGGCTCTTTATCGGCTCTAGTGGCTTCTGTGCTCACCTGAAGACTTTAATACCTTCTCAGCAGTGACTGAAATGTCAGATAGTCAAACCGAGTGTTTTAGTTTTAGAGTTGCGGAACTTAGCCTGCGAAGTTTCGCGAGTGTCCGATGAGAAGGAACGAAAGTGATATTTGGACTGGTTTACGTGTTGACTTACGTAAGCTGGAGGGGGCGGAGGTTGTGGTTTGGGAGAAATGTGCAAAGGTAACCGATGTTCTGGGTTCATCTTGACAAAAGAAAACGAAAATGTTTTATGCCCAAAGATGATCGGAATCGTAACTGCAGAGTTATGTTCAAATGTTCAAGAAAGTGTTAAATCGCCTCTGGCGGCCAAACGGTGCGTCGGAGGTCAATTCTGACGGCATTTTTCGCCCGTGATCCGTAGAGGTACAGGGTCGTACCTCGCCGAGACGATCAAAACGCACCCTTCGAACGTTCAATTTGTTGTTATTCCCCTCCAAATTGACAATTTGGTCGTTTTGGCACACTTTTACCTCTTTGGGTTCTATTAACTTTGCCATTTCGACTCTGATCGGCTCTGAGCATAAGACATTTCCCTTTTAATTTTGCAAGAGGAATCCAAATCTGAGATTCCACCAAAAATTTGATAACTTTTAGCAAATTGCAATTTTACAAATTTTTCATTGGAACACAAAATAATGGTGTTCAGTCGTACAACGACTAGAAGTCATTTTATCTTATAAAAAAGCATCTTTAAAGGCTTATTACACTCACAACTAATTTTTTCAATAGCAATTTACTTGCAAGGGACCGAACAATATTAGAGCCATAGTCGCAACTTACTGTAGGATAAGCAGTTCAAAATCACATACATAGACTAGATTTTTCTAGAGCCATATTATTTCTGATGATACTGAGATAAAATAGTGAAAGAATTTAAATTACATTCTATGATGAGTTATATTACGGAACTTTCAATTATTAAAGCAAATGACTCGTGATCATTAAAACATCTCGGAGAGATCAGATGAAAATGAATCAAAGAATGACAAATTAAAGTTTTCAATATGAGAGGAGTTTCAACACATTAAAATGAATATTATTTGATATAAGTTCACTTCAACCAGAGGCAAGTGAGGGTATTGAATAAAATTTCTTGAGCTGATTGTAACATGGGTTTGCCTTACCCAGAGTTTTACGATATTTTTCTATGTATCTAATAGTTCTACTATTGTTCGATACATTGTAAGTTAAATATCTTAACAGTGGTCATTTGTTGAGGTCAAAAGTCATCACACTCCCAATTCTAATTCCTGGGGCCTGAGGAGTGAACATGACAAATAGAAACAAACTTTCAAACTGGTAACATTAGTAACATTAAAAATGTAAAATACCAAATGGAATATGCCAATAACTTTGCCACTACGATTTTGAGTGTAACTGTTATTTTTGTTCTCTTTCCAATATTCCAATG
>NW_026267259.1:607850-609635 GCF_000697945.3 Frankliniella occidentalis | reverse complement strand
GAAACGCCTGGTGCAAATCCTGGCAACCACCCCTAGGGGGGTGAAAGGGGGTAACAAAGAAATAGGGGTTGGTCCAAAAAGTAGGAAAAAAAATATTTTTTTATGGTCTTCTAAGGGGTAACTCGTGAAAGTAGAGCCCTACCCGCGTAGAAAGATCTGCACTTCGCATTATACTTGAAAAATGTAGCTGGTCTCTTTTTAAAGCAGTAGTACGAGCACATCGTGCTTGTTGACAAAGTGTTGATGGAGTGCAACCGAACAAGTAATATTTTTTTGCAAACAAAGAAGAGAGTAACTGCATATTGCATGGTGCACTTTGACTATAGACGCTTATAATTGGACTGCAAAGAAATTATGGTCATCCACAGTTGTACTGCAGTCTATCTGAAAATAACATATGAAGATTTGGGAAAGTGTTCAGTTAAACTGCAGTTTTGGGGTTAGTTTCGCGCACTATGTCTACAGATAGAAGTGTAGTTCGACCTACACATTGTTTGTGTTTCGGACTATTCATAAACTTGCTTCTAAAGAATAGTGTTCAGAAGTCAGTTCAAAACATTTTTTCCCCGTTTGGGCTCTTCTTCCTCCTTTCTCTTCGCTAATTTACCTTACAGACAGATATTACCACATTGTTGTTACACTAGTTTTACCTTGGATGCTGGCGGGAGTTGAACCTTGGACCTCGGAGTTGGAAGCCCAGTACGCTGACCACTGAGCCACTGCGACGCGATAGCTCTGGGGCCGCGGTAACCTGGTGTCATGCCACGGGTCCCGGCGCGCCGGCCTACTAGTCTAACTACAGTTTCATTATAGTTTCTTTATAATTCAACTGTTGGGGTATGGGGTTCCTTAAGCTTGTCGGTATTTTTTCGTCAATAAACCTGTCTGTATAATAACGTTCCCGTCCCTGTTCGATGTCATAATTAACTGACCCTTGCTTCTAATTCAGTGACTCTTAACCGGGTAGTAGCAGCCCACCTGCTGCTGAACCCCGCCAAGAGACACATTGACAGCTGGACGGAAATGCGGATAGAACAGCGGTTGTCCCTCGGAAGCACGCGCCTAGGCTAGGAAACGTAAAACTCCATCGAACCGGGAATCGACAAAACATGACGAGGGAATACTGTAGGTAAAAATTAAAAATACACTCTGAGCAGAGGCCTACGTTTACCCATGAAGTCGATTTATATTTCAAATACCACGTATAAATAGTCAGAATCTGTAAACCACATTTGCTGTCTCCACTTTGAAAACAACAACCGTTAATCTGTTACCTAACTCCGAAAATAACTGCTTTGATGAATCGCATTACAAATTAGACCCCAAAGTGTATTACTTTTATATTTTGGAATTATGTTTAAGCACAGTTCTCTACTCAAAAGTGATATTGATTCGTGAGACTAAAATATCTGCTCGAAGACTGTAACTGCAACTACAGTTCCATCTTGTGTAGAGCACTGCAGCCAACATTGTAAATATAAAACCAGTGTGAGTGCTGTCACTATATAAATAAAAGTACAGAACAATTTAGAGTTCTGGGATGCAGAATGAGTACAGAGTTTGCAGTTTCAGATAGTAAATCGCATCTGCAGTTCGATACCTACAGTTCAAACTGCAGTCATAATGCAGACCCTTTCACGCGGGTATGGGCGAAAATTTTGTCCGTTTGACTCTATCTTGCACTGTTTGGGCGGTAGAGTGCTTTTTTTGACGAAAATACGGCGAAAATGACCACGTTGCACATAAAGACGTACAAGGAGGCGTCCAATCGTAAAATGTCAGAGG
>NW_026267259.1:606864-607800 GCF_000697945.3 Frankliniella occidentalis | reverse complement strand
ACATAAAGACGTACAAGGAGGCGTCCAATCGTAAAATGTCAGAGGGAGTACCCCCCCAAAACAACGCATTCTGAATCAGGAACTACCCTCGGATTAGCCGTATCTTTTACTGTTTCGGCCCTAGAGGTGGATATATTGAAAACAATAGCAGAAAGTCAAGTTTTAGGACTGTTTGACAAACAATATACAATCTAGAAACTGCGTGGGTTAATTTTTTGTAAGCAAAGCAGAAGGGTGGGGTGTAGGCACGGTGTTGCCCCGTTACAGTCTTTTGTCATGTCCAAGGAGCAAATTTCTAGGGCCGCAGGCCCCCCACAGGACGCTTTATTTTTACTCAAATATGCAAAGTGATTTACCGGTCACATTATTTATTTGATGATGCACTTCAGTAAATAGCGAGACTGAAGCCAAGCAGGCCCGACCCCTGCCGAACGGAGTTGCCGGCGCAGCGAAGTGGAGCTGGCAACTCCGTTTGGCGGAAGGGCGGGCCTGCTTGTTTTAGAATGCATGAGTGGAGAATGGCGACGAGCTCCTGGCTCGCACCCGCTCGCACCTTTATTTATTCAGTGTTCGGCATAACAAAGCGAAGAACAAAGGCGATCGTAAAACAACACATGAAAAAAATCATTAGAAGATCGAAATTATAAATATCACATTCAGATTTAGCGAAAAAAAATGAATCAGAAACATGTAAAGAAGTACATGTCAGAGTTATACTAGCGAAGAAAACGACAGAAAAACGACGTTTTTTCGCTGAAAAACACACTTAACCGAGATTTGAAAAAATTCCACTCTAAGTACAAATGTGGGGATGGTATATTCGGATTCCTTGCAAAAAGACGAATCAGAAACATCCATAAAAAGTACCGGATTCTATACTAACGGCAGAGAAAACGGCCAAAAACGTCGTTCTTGGTACAAACGTACTTAATCGAG
>NW_026267259.1:602131-606814 GCF_000697945.3 Frankliniella occidentalis | reverse complement strand
CCCCCCCAAATCACGCTTCCCTGGCCTTCTATGTATACTTTACTGTGTTCTTTGCCTCTGACGTTGCCTCTGAGAATTTAAGCACTCTGACTAACGCTCAGCCACTACGGGCTGCTGCACGTACTCCTACGTTTTCATTAAAAGTACGAATTTTGACAGGTTGTTATGTAAAAATCAACGCTTTAGTGATACTTGATAATCTAGGGACCCTTAAGGCCAAAAGAAAGTGTGGTTCGAATGTGTGGTTTAGGTATAACTCCCTTTACAATTCTGTGACAAAAAGCGTTTTTTACGATATAATAGACCATTTTGTCTTTTTCACGTTGTTTTCGCCAGCGCCGAAACGGTACAAGATATAGCAAAATGGGCGGAATTTTCGTCCGTAGAATCCTACTTTTACGAGTTACCGCTTAGGGGCCTATAAAAAATATTTGAAACAAAAATTATTTTGCAACATGTGGTTTTTGATGTTTTAAAAAGGCAATTCTTGAGCTAGAATGCTCATTTCCGAACTCGATCTGTCTTTTTTTGATACAAAACGAGCCTGAAAGTCCCAGATCGCTCTCTCAATTCTTTCTCGAGTTATCGTGCGGACAGACAGACTAACAAACAGACAGACAAACAGAATGAAACTTTTCCGGTCAGTGGAGTAATGGGCTTCGATAATCGCTCAGCCAATCAGTGGACCTTTAAAAGGCGCTAAAGCTCCAAAGGCATTACAATTTATGTTTTTTCGAAATATTTCTGGATTTGGTCGGGCCTGCTTGTTTCAGTGAAGATGGCGCTGGTCTGCTCTCAGCCTCATGGCTTCTGTATCCGTGCGTCTGCTGTCTATTGCTCTGTCGCGTTTGTTAGCGACGACATCTTGTTCCAGATTATGACGATTACGTGTTATTATACCCGCAAAACTATTTTGAATGATATTTTCATTCTAAAAATCGAGATTGAAATCAAGACCACCACCTAACCTAACGCCACCGTGCAGTTGACAGCAGACGACCGGATCTAGAAGCCAAGACCCGTTTAAAAAAGATTTACCCCAAGAAGTTGCCGAAATCAGCCCGAAAGAGCCCCGGAGGCCACGGACAGACCCGCACTTTGTCCGCAGCCATGCCGGACTGTCCCAAATTCAGTCCGTCGCGTCTCCAGGTCAGCCAGTTATCAGCCCGGCCCTGGGTGGCGGGGAAACCGTAATCTGCCAGGGGACCTCCCGGCGCCCGGGCAACTCCGGAATCAGCCCCATCCCGGACGGCTAGGTAAGCTAGTTTTCTGGCGATCTTTTGCCGATCTTTGTATGGCAAATTTACGGCAGGAAATATCGAGAACGACGGCGAAAGAACGGTGAAGTGTCGGCAAAATACCGGCAAAGCACACTTGAAAAAGCAGGAAAACAATCAGCAAATGTTATCACTTGTTTTTGTCGCGTTTAGTGAACTCTGTATCCACCTGAAGGCATTTACAGAGGGAAAAATCAGCTACAGAGGGAAAAATCAGTAATGTCTGAGAGTGCATGAAGTCAACAAATTTCACTTTACCTTCCCAAGCCCATTGGCAAGGCATGGCAAATTATCAAGTAATGTTAGCAGTACGTGTTTTTCTGCAGCGGATCTTTTCACAGGTAAACTGTTGTGTACTCGACGACGTGCAGATTTCTTAGCTACGTGATCTGGATATTCAAAACAAAATAAATTAGAAAATGATTCGCTAAACATTCACAAAATACTTTCATGTGCCATTGTATTTTCTTACCAGGTCCATGATTCATGAAATCTTCCGCCAAATTTTACGTGCTCATTGATGTAGTTTTGTTTAATGACTTCTTCAGACCGAGACTCCACTGCTATCCTCAGTACTGCCAGGGGAGATCTCATTCCCATTGATTTTCAGTGTTCTTAGATAAGTTTGCGTTCCTGGAAAAAACGAGAAACTTTCAGTGACAGTTTAAATTTCCTCAAATTTATATAGTGGCCCAGTATCCCCCACGAATGTTTAACATTTAGGCACTCCAACATAGATTGAATTTGCAGAAAGCTTGAATTGTTTCTTTGCTTTATTAAAAGTGAGTCTAAGCTAGTCAATCAGGTTCACATAAGTAGTGACAGCAAGCAAAAAACAAAGCCATAAGAACCCGAACTCACCCAGACGGATTATCTTGCATGGAACCTCTTCAATCTCCTGCTTCTTTTTGTCCCTGGCATATTCATTTTTAACCCATTTAAACTTTCGGGCTTGACCAGTCGCGGGAGCGGTCTTGGTCTTCGGTTGGTCGCCGGGCAAGGGAAGGATGAAGTCATCCCTAACGACATCAGCGGCCGGGGGATTAGTAGAAAAGCACAAGACAAACGAGCTTCTTTTGGTCATTGCTTGTCTGGCAAAATCAACACTTTAAACGCCCTGATGGAACTGCGGGACAGGATCTGGATATGACCTCATCCAGAGCACATCCACGCTGTCTTGAGACGCCTAGCTTCCCTCCAGAACCTATTCAGCGCGTCAAGAGTTAAACAGCGGTGTCCGGCATCATCCAGGCAGTGTGTAGCCTTAAAATCTAATACTAAAATGTTTAAACTGGTGGCTCGGCTGACCAGAAAGATGGAGAGTGGGTGAGGGTGAACTCATTGACTTTTATATTCTCACAAAGAATTGGGCGCCAGGTGACAGAGTCACCGCCAATGGAAATATGCTTCTAGAGTAGGAACACCAGATAAACAATTAAAAGCTAAGCAAACTTTAATCAAACTTTACAACGTCAAAACATTCCACAACAGTCAGGCAACTCAAACCAGTGAATCCAACTAATGGATATCAAATCAGTCTCAATAGAAATGCTGCTCAATCAACTCAATGCTCAACGGAATCTGAACTGACACTCAAATACAAACTAACTTAAATAAAAAGGGCATCGCCCACTCAACTCAACAGTTCAAATCAGAACCAAAATCTCAACCGAGTCCCAGACTCAAATCTCTCAAATCTCAACATATAGCTCAAATAAGAACCTCAAATAGACAGAGCGGTTTTGCCAATTGCAAACATTTCAGAACGTTAAAACTAATCTTACTAGCTATCTCCAGGCAGGAGAGTATACTTCACAGAAGCAAAGAGGCCAGTGGGCGGTAATTGTAGACCCACTCAGCAACACTAAGAAATTAATAAAATTAACAACAACTAACTTAAAGCTATCTCCAGGAAGGAGAGAATACTTCGTAGAAGCAATAAGGACATGAAGTCCGATTGGAAGACCCAAGGATAAAGCAAATGATTGACGAGTTGTTAATAACAATAGACCTTTTATCCAAACGATGTGGCAACGACGCACGCTTATAGTTTCCAGCGACAAACGTTTAATTGTGATCAATACTCAAAATTCTGGCTACGGTGTTTGATGTTTGTAACTACTCCGCATCAAACACCGTGGCCAGAATTTTGAATTTTGATCACAGTGAAGAGGTTGTCGCTGGACAAAAATAGTGGTATTTGGGCGACTGTACGAATAACCGCTTTGGATAAAACGTCTATGTAGAACACTCGGGCAGAGAGACAGAGGTGTAGATTTATAAAAATAGCCCAACCAGGCCGCCGAAGCGCGCACTGGGGACAAATAGCAAAACGACTACATCCTGACTGACTTCTGACACAAGCGGAACAAGACCTTTATGGACCTGACGGGAGGCGGACGGATGGGAAACTACGAGGTCTGACAACCGAGAGTATGAGAAATCCACTGGTCAGATAGAGAGCGAGAGATTTGAAATGAGAAGCCAGTAACGGAACAAAAGTGATCGTTACAAGTGTCCACGACTAGGATGGCCCACTGTCCAGGTGTAGTCCGAATGCTGTCCAGTGTCCCACACGCGTCCTATGTGCCTCCAGCATCCTTGGCGTCCCAATCGCATCGGGGCTACCCGTGTCCGGGACGGGTCCAAGAACAACCCGGGATCCTAGCCACATCCTATGCACGTCCAGCATGCCCGGCGTCCATAACGCATCCAGAACACTCGTCTCCCAGGCGGATCCACGAACTATCCGGGATCCTAGCCAGATACGGTGTACGTCCGCAGCATCCTGGGCCTGGGCGTCCGTAGCGGATCCAGAACACTTCTGTCCGGAGCAGATCCCAGTACTGTCTGTGATCTTAGCATTATCCGATATCCGTCCAGCATCCTTGGCGTCCGTAACGCATCCACTGTACATCAAGCATCCATGATACATCCAGAGCATCCTCATGTCCGCATCCCGGCATACGTCCACGGTTCCACCATAGTACACATCCACTTGTTATCCATCGCATCCAGTGTGCATCCACCGGCTATTTACGTCGTCCACAATGTAACCTCGGCTCGGCGTCATATGTGCAGACACGTCATCCACGGCACCCAACTCGCATCCATGGCATCCACAATGCATCCACTGTGCATCCATAGCAACCACCGCGCATCCACGGCATCAACCGTCCAGCCACGGCATCCACCGCCCAACCACGTCATCCACAGTGTATCCATATAGCATCCATAGTGTATCCACAGTGTATCCACAGTCCACAGCATCCACAGTGTATCCACAGTGTATCCACGGCATCCACAGTGTATCTACAGGGTATCCACTGCATCCAGAGTATACCCACAGTATATCCACTGCATCCACAGTGTATCCACAGTGTATCCACGGCATCCACAGTGTATC
>NW_026267259.1:592528-597196 GCF_000697945.3 Frankliniella occidentalis | reverse complement strand
CGGCAGAGAAAACGGCCAAAAACGTCGTTCTTGGTACAAACGTACTTAATCGAGTTTTTCAAAAATGCCACTCTTGGTGCAAATGTGGCGATGGTATATTCGGATTCCTTGTTAGAAAACCAATTAGAAACATACGTACAAAGTTCCGGATTCTATAATAACGTCGAAAAAACCGGCCAAAAACGTCGTTTTTCTGCTCAAAAACGTACTTAATCGAGATTTGCAAAAATTCCATTCCAGGTACAAATGTAGCAATGGAATATTCGCATTCCTTGTTAAAAAATGGATCATAAACAAAGTAAGGGCGGAGAAAAGGGCCAAAACCGTCGTTTTTTGCCGTTTTCTCCGCCGTTGTTATAGAAACCGGTCCTTTTTATGGATGTTTCTGATTTGTTTTTAAACAAGGAATCCGAATATACCATCGCCACGTTTGTAAACATAGAGCAGAATTTTTGCAAATCAGAATTCAATGCGTTTTTTTTTTGTGAAAAACCGACGTTTTTGGCCGTTTTCTCCGCCGTTAGTATAGAGTCCGGTCATTTTTATGGATGTTTCTGATTGGTTTTTTTAACAAGGAATTCGAATTTTCCATCGCCACATTTGCACCTGGAGTGACATTTCTGCAAATCTCGATTAGGCACGTTTTTTTTTACCAAAAAACGGCGTTTTTGGCCGCTTTTTCCCCCGTTATTATAGAATCCGGTACTTTTTATGGATATTTCTGATTTGTCTCTTAACAAGGAATCCGAATATACCATCGCCACATTTGTACTTAGATTGGAATTTTTTCAAATCTCGATTAAATGCGTTTTTAGCGAAAAAACCACGTTTTTGGCCGTTTTCTCCGCCGTGAGTCTAGAATCTGGTACAGTGTATGGATGTTTCTGATTGTTTTTCTAACAAGGAATCCGAATATACTGCAGTATTGGGGTTGCGGGAGAGCCAAAATCATGAGAACGCTAGAACTCATGAGTGGTAAATGGCGACGAGTCGAAGGCTCGCACCTCTATTTATTCAGTATTTGGCATAACAACAAGAAGAACAAGGCGACCGTAAAACAATTAAATGGTTCAGGGGTTTTGGTGTAGGTGTCGCCGTCATAGTGATCACTAGTGGCCGTGACTGAGGGTATTCTGCTGTAACCTGGTTAGGTTAATGTTACCATAATACTACACAACTCCCTTCTTTTAGAACCCTTCTCTAAAAATGCTCAGAAAATTTAACAATCACAAAAGCTTTGCCTTGAACTTCATACAATACACTTGGACGTTAACGTACAAATTTATTGAACTGACTCTACTTTTAAACATTGTCGATAAATAAATGTACAAATTCTAAATAATTTCAACTTAATTAAACCTGTGAACTTCTATTGTGCCAAACCTACGGCTTATTCAAACCTACTAGTCTGGCTCGGTGTGCAAACAAAAAGAAATTGACTTCCCTTCTAGCATGTAGCAATGCATTAGTATGATTCCTTGCCGGACCACTATCAACTTGCTATCAATAGTAGTTTAAAAATCCATTCAGGAGATCAACCACGGAGTTCCATGCCTTTAAAAATTCAATTAATCTTGATGTGAACTTGCTGTGGGAGAAAGGTGCACCAGGTGTACCTGACACACAAATAATCCTGGAACAGTATTTGTTGAACACTTAAACCTTTGCCTCGGGCTGCAATCAATTTGCCTTAGGTGTCTCCTACACGACTGACTAGACCTATCTACGTGACACCTTTGAATTTTGAAAACTACCACGTTTCTTATTAACCTCTTGAAGGTTAAGAAAACTGAACTTTTAAAATAGAAATTCTCCGCGTATCTAATCCGGCGTTGGTCTTCTTCTGCCTGCGTTGATTGGCGATTTCCTTTGATTCCAGCGTTGTCTTGAGTCTTGACGTGTTTAATTATTCTGGTTCTTTATCCAATTCCTTGGTTTAGAACTTTATTTCTCGGCTAGTGCTGTTCTGCTAGCCGTGCTCTCTCTCCGCCTGCTCAGACTGTTCTGGCGGCATTCCTCTTTTATTCTCATATTCGGCTGCGCGCACCGCTCATGCGCAGTGGGTTACCCCCCCTCCTTCCTTTTTCCCCACCTTCCATGGGGACGCTGCGCTTTGGCGCTAACTCCCTCCAGCGTCACGCGCCATCTTGCTTCAACGGTTTTGAGCTCCGGCTGTCCTCTCGTTTTCTCTGTGCCGTTTTGTGCTTGGAGTTCGGGTGTAGTTTTGCCGGGCCTTAGAGCGTATCTCTCGATTTTTTTCTTTCAGGTTTGCCTTGAATGCTACCAAGGCGTCACTACTAGTGTTTACTGGGAAGTGTACAACCCATCGTTTTTACTGTTATGAGGCTAAGGTGCCTGTTGCCCTGCTCCAAGATTGCTTCTTCCTGGATTGCGGGTGTTGCTTGGGCCCCTGCTACGTGAGTGCTTTTCTTACTCTCGATCTCCTTCTTTTTCCTTTCTCTCCGACTTTCTTGGTATTTATTTCCTTTTTCATTATTTCAGTTTCCCATCACACTGCCTCTAACTCAGCTGCAGTTTGCCCATGTAGGCCCGCACGGGCCTCATTACATCATGCCCGCCATCGCCCAGGTTCCTCCTCCCGGCGTAGTCTATCCGCTGATGGCCCCAAAACCACCCTGAGCGAGCATCCCTAAATGGAAGCTCTTGTTGCCTTGGTGGCCGACTTAGGGCTGCCTGCGCCTCCAGCTCCGACGCCCCTGGTCCCTGTGTTTCCAGCCCCTGTGGTTCCTGCCCCTTTAGTTCCTGAGGTTCCCATCATGGTGGTGGACTTGGCCAACTCTGATGAGGAGGATGCTGCTCATGGGGTTGACGCTGCCCCTGCGGACGTCAACAGGGCTCTCCGTCCCCGTCGCAGTAAGTTCTTAACCTCTCTTTCTTGTCTAATGTTTTCTGTTTGTTTTCTTTATTTACTCTCCTTAATCTCTGACATACTTGGTATTGTGTTATACTCTGCATCTACGAACGGAGTTGTTTCATAGTGTACCACATTTACCTGTGCTGAATCCTCTGTATCTTCCTCTCCATCAATCTCCTTCCCCTCCTCTTCTTCTTCTGTGATTCCAATAAATTCTTCCTCGTATTCCTCTGGGTGTTCGTGCAAGCGCACCAGTTCACCTTCTCCATGATCTGCGAGTTCTATGACGGCCAGTAAAAGTGTATCACTAAATGTTTGCGCCAGTTTGCACCCGTTTGGCACCTGATAAGACGCCGGACAGCCTAGGAAAGGCATTATTTGTAGATGATTAGGCACTTCTGGACCTTCTTGGAGAGAGGGAGCCGGGTGCAGTGTTGCGCGGCTGGTTCGTAAAGTTCCTCTAGACATTAAATATTGATTCGCGACCGTTTCGCACAAGATTTGCACATTGATACACCACGAAATGCTCAGATTTGTACTGCATTGGGCACTTCTGGTACCTTTTAGGAGAAATGGATCAAAAAAACCATGAAGCGCACACGGGATTTCCGGGGACTTTTAGTATGTTATTAAGGACACTTTTAGGGACACGTGTGCAAATTTATAGCTCAATACTATTTTTTTCCAGGTCATAACCTAAAACTCCTGTGCTAGTTAAGGGTGTTCGTGCTGCCATTATGAACATTGAAAAGCATGTCTTTGGAGAGCACGAAAGAATGTGGTGAGTGGTGCCAGGCAAAGGAAGACCCTGACAACTACGTTTACAAGCAACACCCAATGCAGAACACGGCAATCAATTCGTCAGGGTTCACCAGGCGCTTGGTCCCAGGCGCCTGCTGTCCGGTTTTGCCAAACTTTTCCCAGGCGCCGCCTGGGTCTCGCGGCCCTTTTCCCAGGCGCCGTCTGGGAATCGTGTGAGAAGCGGCTGATTCCCACGCCGCGCCTGGAAAACAATTTCCGTTCGCAGCTCCGCGCCTGGGAATCGGGTGGGAAGCGGCCCGTTTCCCAGGGCGCACCTGGAAAACGTGCGGAATGCTCGGGAACATACGAAAAAGAGACGGCTGGTGTCGTAGCGAGTAGATTTCCGTAACTTGGCGGGACCACAGCGTCGAGGCCCTTCTTTCTATCGTGGGTTGGGCGCCGTGAGAAGTGGAATGACCAGAAGTCCAATGGCGACGGAGGCGCGCCGGGTGGTTGTAGTCTCAACAAATCAACCACCTGACTACTACCAGTTGTTGCTACCGCGAGGCGAAGCAAAGACTTAGGAAGCGAGTAAATTTGCTTTTCGTTGCCCGCTATCAGTTTATCTTGACAATTGTGGCTTCGATCAGCTGCGCATTTTCTTTTAAATATTGGTACAGAAATGTAATTTAGAATTTTATGTTGTTGAGTGTGGATTCAGACATGAAGTAGGGCTATAATGGAGTAGGTACTCTAGCGCCATAACCCCCCGCACGGCTACCTGGCGAAGAGAACTCCTCACTGGATTTTCGACCAATCGACAATCCGACGGTCGCTACAGTCCCTCAAAGGTCCAATGCAACTATTCATCACTTCAAACCGGTACCCCGATACCAATACGATGTCTAACGATACCTGTTTTTACCGCGACCGTTGATTCCGCCATGAGCGCCCCGTCCCGAGCCACCGCCTGCCGGCCGCCGCGTAACGGCTCCGCCGAGTTCTGCCGCTAGGGGCGCCACTGTGCCGCCGCCGGCCGCCGTCTGCTCCCC
>NW_026267259.1:591864-592478 GCF_000697945.3 Frankliniella occidentalis | reverse complement strand
ACAGAATTTTACATTCATTTTATAATTTTCTGTAATCTGATTACAAATTTCTGTAAACGGGATACACAATCCTGTAACATGGAAACAGAAATTAGTACGTGCGGTTAAAACTCCACCGTTTTAACGCTCAATTTGAACACAATTTGAGTACAGTCATTGTCCCTAAATACGGACGATTTTTAGAGAAAAAGGCCTGTAAAATCTGTAGTTTTGACAAAATTGAAAATCGGTGGGGATTATAAAATCTTCGGACCGAGACACACCTACCAACACCTTGAACGGTTTTTTATCAGCTAAGATGTACCAGTGAGCCACGCTAGAAGAGTGTCCGTATTTAGGAGCCTAAGCGCCCTAAATACGGACACCCTTTAAAAATGATGAAAAGTGAAAAATTGTTGGAGGGAATAGAAACTTCATGAAAAAATTTGACCTTACCCTGCCGGTGAAATTTTCTTATCTGGTACAGTTTAGCCGCCAGAATTGCTTAAAGATCGTTTTTAAAGTCGTTTAAAGTGCCCTAAATACGGACAGCAGTCACTTTTGCATGTAAAATCCTCTGTCCGTATTTAGGAGACTTTCGGAAATCGCTTCTCAAACTTGACACAAGTGACATA
>NW_026267259.1:586354-591405 GCF_000697945.3 Frankliniella occidentalis | reverse complement strand
CCCGAGCCACCGCCTGCCGGCCGCCGCGTAACGGCTCCGCCGAGTTCTGCCGCTAGGGGCGCCACTGTGCCGCCGCCGGCCGCCGTCTGCTCCCCCGCGCCCGCCAGCTCCGATCCGAGATCGAGTGCTTTGTTTTGATCTTGCGTGTCTGAGAAGCGTGATACTTCTTTATATGTTTATGTGTTTCTTTTAGTGGTGAGTTGATTTAAATATATGTTTTCTGTTTTTGGCTCATTAACTGTGAATGTCGACATTTTTAGGGGTAATATCATGTGTACTCATGCTACTGTTCTGAATTTTTAGATTGGACCTGTGAATCAGCAATGCCTACGAAAAGAAGAGGTAGCGGTTTTACTCGCTATAAAACTGGTCGTTACCATAAGGATAGAGGTGGGGCTGGCAGAGGTTTTATCGCGGGTCGATCACGGACGCCCGACTTGCTTGTTAGTACTATACACTTCTATTTTGTGTTGGCGTTGAGGTTAAAAGTGCATAATTGGCTGAGCGATTAGCGAAGCCTATTACTCCGTCTGGTCGGAAAAAACTTTTTCTGTCTGTCTGTCTGTCTGTCTGTCTGTGTGTCTGTGTGTCTGTCTGTGTATCTGTCCGCACGAAAACTCGAAAACGAATTGAGCGAGCGACCTGGGATTTTCAGGGTCGTTTTGTATCATAAAAAGACAGATCGAGTTCGAAGATGAGCATTCTAGCTCAAAAATTGGATTTTTAAAAAATCGAAAACAACAGGTCCCAAAAATGACGTTTTTTAAAAATATTTTTTTTATGGTTTTCTAAGGGGTAACTCATCAAAGTAGAGCCCTTTGGGCGAAAATTTTGTCCGTTTTGCTCTAGCTCAAACCGTTGAGGCGCTGGAGGGCGTTTTTGACGAAAATAAGCGAAAAAATGTACAACCCTGCATGATTAGTCGAAGTGACGGGCGTTGACGGGCCGGAGGCCCGTATCTTTGTGCACATTTTTGCACTACCTGACTCGGGTGTCAGCGCCGCAGGCCAAGGTAGATGTATGCCAGGCGCGTCGCAGCGTAACAGTGTTTCGTGAGGTATCGCGAAGCCTGTTACGCGAGACGTGGTCTGGCGTACATCTACCTTGTAATATTGTACTGTCTGTCTGCAGGTTGGTGAGTTAAGAAGTCCTAGCCCTTCAAACCAAAGGCAGAATGTCGCAGAATCTCCTGGAAGTGCCTGCTTGAGCCCCAGTCCATGCCCAAGTCCTCAGCAAGCTGCTGACGATTCTTTACCGTTTGATGACAGCAACATTTCTGTGACGAGCTGCAATGACAGTGTATTGACAAATGACTCTACAGATTTTATGGAAGCTCTGGTTTCTGACTCAGAAAATGAGGTGACTTTTAAATTTAATGTAGTCATAGTTATTGTAATGTCACTGTTTATGTTCATCATAACTAAAATTGTTTGATGTGACATACTATTTAATTTTTTCTTTTATCTTTTTTAGGTTTGTGCAACGGGAGGGCTTGGTGTACAGTATCCCTCAATGACATTAATTGAGCAGACATTAAGTTTACTACACAGTGTTTTGCCAAACCATTGGAGATGTATCTACACTCATGATGGCTTCAACATTATAAAATTGTCGATTGGAAATGATTTAGCAATCCAGAGAAACATCCTAATTACATGCAGTGGATCTGTTCGCATAACAGTGCACAGGAAACCAATTTCTCCACAGTTGTATGCTGAAATCACTGCTGGATTGACAGATTGTGTGCCTCTTACTGACCAGTCACAAAAGATATTTGTTGATAGAGCACTGGCAGTTGTTTTAAAAGTGAGAAGTTTTGAGATTTGTTCAGGAGTTGATAGTGAAACTTACTGTGATATGTGGAGTACTGATAATTTAGGGTATGTTGACTACAACCCATATGGTGAGTCTCGGTACTCCAAAACATTTAGAGGTAATGATTGTTCTCTGCTGGTTGATGTTAATTGTTGGAGGTGCACTGCATGCAAGAAGGCTAATGAAAGATTACGTGTACGCTTCAAGACATTTTGCAAAGAAGATGCTCATGAGAAGACAAGGAATGATTACCTGACTCCACAGCAGTGTTCTAAAAAGATGAAGAGACAGCAAAAAGAAATTAAAAATTCAAAAAGAAAAATTGATTATTTAAAGCAAGTGAAGCTTCAACTTGATACTGAGGGTGTCACTATAGATACTGATATTGGAGAGCATTTGACAGAAATACTTAGAGATGCTGATATGAATCCAATGCAGCATGTTTTTCTGCAACAGCAATTGCATTATTCGTCATTGTCAGACAAGAGAGGCATGAGGTGGCACCCAGCCATGATACGTTTCGCACTCATGTTAAGGAGTGTGGCTGGTATAGGAGGCTATGATGCCATTCGAGAATCTGGTGTCATAAAATTGCCACATGACAGGACTTTATTTGATTACTCACATGCTGTTCCAAGAAATGAAGGTAGGGGTTTGCCTTATTACTTGACGCTTTCTTTATGACTCTAAAATTTCTTTCATTACATTTGTTATTATTTTTTTTTCACAGGAGTTTTCAGTGAGAAATTGAACTTTTTGCAAGAGTCACTTCCTGAAGAGGATTACAAGAAATTTCACAATTTGCTTATGGATGAAATTCACTTGTCACAGAAGCTTGTTTATCAGAAATCTTCTGGTAAATTAGTTGGGTATACACACCTGACTGAAGTTGAAGCAGAGCTAAAGTTACTGGAAGAAAAGATTAATGGAACTGCACCGACTGAGCCACCCATTGCTACATGTGTGTTAGCTTATATGATAAAAGGTGTGTGCAGCTCAGTTAAGGAAGTGATTGCATGCTTTCCTGTTGCTTGCCTTAAAAAAGAACAATTATTTGAACGCACATGGGAAGTTATTTCAGCTTGTGAAATTAGGCAAATCAAGATCTTAGCCATTGTTTCGGATGGATGTGCAGTAAATAGGGCCTTCATAGGGATGCATACACCAGCAACAAAGTCTGATTTGCATTCTCAGTTGCATCCTGATTTGGTATTTGATACTGTCAATTTATGTGCCCCTGATAGATTACTGTACTTCATAGCCGACCCACCTCACTTATTAAAAACAATCCGTAATTGTTTAGCAAAGTCAGGCCAGGGTAAGAAATGCACTAGGCTGTTAACCAAAGGCGGTCAGTTTATGACTTGGAAAACCATAGAGCGGTTGTATGTTGATGAGGTTCAAAATAATTTGCGGAAATGTTACAAATTAACATCCCAGAATGTGTACCTTAATAGTTATACATGCATGAATGTAGCATACGCAGGCCAGGTCATGAGTAGAACTGTTGGTTTAGCACTTAAAGAGAAAAACTGGCATGGCACAGAAAATCTAGCTAATTTTATTATATCTGTTAATGACTTTTTTGACTGCCTAAATGGTGCCCATTCCAACCAGGGTAAGAGGACTGCCAACAGTAGACTGGATCCCTATACCTCTCTTAATGATGAAAGATTTGAGGAGCTGAGGGGCTTTGAGAGGGAATTGTTGTCATGGGAAGAAGAGGTAAAAAAATCTAGATTTACAGAAACTGAAAAGGCCAAAATGTTAATAAGCCGCCAAACCTTGGAAGGAATTTACATAACAATTAATGGATTTATTGGTGCTGTTAAATTTATGTTGAGCATAGGAGCTAAATTTATCAATGCAAGGGTGTGCTGCCAAGATCCACTGGAGCAGTACTTCTCTAAACAGCGTGCAGCTGGTGGTGGTCAAAACAGTGTTACTGTTTCAGGGTTCTTAAACACTGATACTAAAATTACACTTACGAGAGATTATAATGTAAGAAGAAAGTGCAGTAATGTGGAAGGCGTGTCAAAAATGTTAGAAGCGAGTGATGATCCGCTTCCAAAGAGGAAGAAAACAAAAAAGTAAGTGTTCCAAAGGGTACACCATGGAAGTAACACAAATAAATTTGTTTGAACAGTTTACTTGCCAATCATTATTGAAACTTTTTCCGGTAACATCCAAATCACATTTACATAATGATAGTAAATATTAAGGTACATATATATGTTATCATTAGCAGAACAAAATCAAATAAAGACTACATTACACTTAATATGATTGACTAGTTTTCAATGAATACCAAAAACCACATTTTTGTAATCAACTGCACTTATATTTGTGAAGTGCAAATTAAATAATCTAATTAAGGAACAAACTTACAGTACTGCACATACATGACACAGGAAATATTAAAATCACATTGATGGGAGTAACTAGGTATGACTAGGCAAATTGCTTCATTTTTCTTTACCAATGAGGCGAGCCCTGTGGCTGACACCTAAGGATCTTTTATTTCCTTTCCCACTCTTACCTCTAGCATTCATCCTCCTTAACATCATCCCCTTCCCAAAAGTGTTGGTCATAGACTTAACAACTTTTGCCATGAAATTAAAGGACTCCTTATCAGAGAGACAGTTATCAACAATACAGTCCCACATTGTTGTAAAATTAGTTGTTGATAGAATTTTTTCCATGACTTTGTTATGATTTAAATTACCATCAACTGTCTCCATTCTCTGAAGAACCTTGCAGAGCTCGATGAAAAAGGGCAAAGCCTCCTCATGCAAGAAAAACAGTGATTTTCTATTCAACAGAGAGGTCCAGTAGTGGGGATTTTTTTTGTCTGCAACGGATGGGCCACCTATTTTAGCAAACTTTAGCAAGATGCATTCTTTTACATTACGCATAGCTTGGTTGTTTGGATACGTATATGCATTCCGGTAATGTGTTCTCAAGCATGCCCCGGAAATTTGGTGAACAATCTTCAAAACAAAAGTTAAATATTACCACATGCACATTTCCAAAAAATATGACAGAAAATTGAATATTTTTACTTTCTAAACTCACCTGCTGTGATAGAAAATGATTGAAATCATCTTTGCATTGAACTTTTGATGATTCAGTTGCTGTGCCTCTCAATTTCTGACACACAAAAATAAAGGCAAAATCAAAAACTTCTTTGCACAAACAAAAAATTATACTCGCTTCACTCGCTGGGGGGCTCCGCC
>NW_026267259.1:576524-583428 GCF_000697945.3 Frankliniella occidentalis | reverse complement strand
TGATCACGTGCCACGACGGCGTTTCAGGTATGAAAAACTGTCAGGTCAGTTTCGAGCTCGCTGCCATATTTGAGAGGTTAGAATCAGACCAAACTACCATGGTAATTTCTCATACTGAGCAGGCGGAAACAGGTCAATCGGTGAGTTTGTTCTTTTTCACTTCCGTTCTAGATAGCCTGGAACACCCTATTCATCAAAGTAGAGCCCTTCGGGCGAAAATTTTCTCCGTTTTGCTCTAGCTCAAACCGTTGAGGCGCTAGATGGTGTTTTTGACGAAAATAAGCGAAAAAATGTACAACCCTGCATGTTTAGTCAAAGTGACGGGCCGTTGACGGGCCAGAGGCCCGAACGTTGTGTACATTTTCGCACTACCCGACTCGGGTGTCAGCGCCGCAGGCCTAGGTAGGTGTATGCCAGGCGCGTCGCAGCGTAACAGTGTTTCGTGATATATCGCGAAGCCTGTTACGCGAGACGTGGTCTGGCGTACATCTACCTAGTTGGCTGAGCGATAGCGAAGCCTATTTGGCTGAGCGATTAGCGAAGCCCATTACTCCACTGACCCGAAAAGTATCATTCTGTTTGTTTGTGTGTTTGTTTGTTTGTTTGTCTGTCTGTCCGCACGATAACTAGAGAATGAATAGGGTGTTCCAGGATATCTAAAACGGAAGTGAAAAAGAACAAACTCACTGATTAATCTTTTTCCGTCTGCCCAGTATGAGAAGCTCCCATCGCAGTTTGGTCCGATCCTAACCTCTCAAATATGGAGGGGAGCTCGGAACTGATCTGACAGTTTCTTATACCTGAAAGGCGGCGGAGGCACGTGATTAGCTCGACCAATCAGAGCCCTTACGGAAACAGAAAGGTCAGTGAGTTTGTTCTTTTCCTACTTCCGTTTTAGATTGCCTGGAACACCCTATTCAGATAGCGATCTGGGAATTTTATGGTCGTTTTGTATCACAAAAAGACAGATCGAGTTCGAAGATGAGCATCCTAGCTCAAAAATTGACTGTTTAAAAAATCGAAAACCGCAGGTTGCAAAATTCATTTTTTTCAAATATTTTTTTATGGGTTCCTAAGGGATAACTCGTCAAAAAAGAACCCTACGAATGAAAATTTCGTCCGTTTTGCTCTATCGTACCGTTTCGATGCTAGGGTGCATTTCTTGACGAAAAGAAGGTGAAAATGCCCAAATCGTCTATTAAATCGAAAAAGTATACTTAACATCGACAAATTGTAAGTACACTTCTGTTAACTCGTCTCGGGTGTCAGCGCCGCAGGCCTAGCTATATGTGCGCCAGGCGCGTCGCAGGGTATCAGTGTTTCGTGAGATATCGCGAAGCCTGTTACGCGAGACGTGGTCTGGCGTACATATAGCTAGTTTACAAATCACATGCTTTTTGGCTGAGCGATTAGCGAAGCCCATTACTCCACTGACCGGAAAAGTTTCATTCTGTTTGTTTGTCTGTTTGCCTGTCCGCACGATAACTCGAAAAGGAATTGAGAGAGCGATCTGGGAATTTCAGGGTCGTTTTGTATCATACAAAGACAGATTGAGTTCGAAGATGAGCATTCTAGCTCAAAAATTGACGGTTTAAAAAATCAAAAACCACAGGTCGCAAAATTTACTTTTTTTAAAAATATTTTTTTATGCGCTTCCAAGGGGTAACTCGTAAAAGTAGAGCCCAATGGGCGAAAGTTTCGTCCGTTTTGCTCTATCTTGTACCGTTTAGTTGCTAGGGGGCATTTCTTGACAAAATTGATGTGAAAATGGCCAAATAGTCTAATAAATCCTTAAAAAGGGGCTTTATGTCGAAAAACTAACTCGTCTCAGGTGTCAGCGCCGCAGGCCTAGCTACATGTGCGCCAGGCGCGTCGCAGCGTAACAGTGTTTCGTGAGATATCGCGAAGCCTGTTACGCGAGACGTGGTCTGGCGTACTATAGCTAGTTTTATCAATTAATAAGGGCAACCACAGTGACAAAGCAGAGAGCTTTACAAAGGTTTCGATTTACTTAACAGTAAATTAGTTCTATGTACAACCTAATATTAGGTTAAAAAACTGTTAGTAAGTAAGTACTTCCCAGTGAGAAATCAGTGGTCGAATCGACGTCGATTTGGCAGGTCGAAAATTTGTCGATTCCAAATGTCAAATCGACGGGATTTTGTCCCGCAAATCGACGTTTTTTCGACATCGACTATTTCGATACTGTATCGAAAGGGGACTAAAGGGACGGATTTCAACAGTTGAGCTAAGTCCAATAGCGACTGTTGGTGTCCGTAGACACCCGCGTCGCCATCACGTTCAAAAATTACTGCAAGAGATGAAGTCCGTGATGGACACTTCCCGCGCTCAAACGAACACGTCTCCAGACTATACTTGTTTTGGCGTTGCGGGTCACCAGCGAGAGCTAATGGTACAGTCAGGGGAAGACGCTGTCTAGAATCGACGTCGAATCGACATCGATCTTATACAATACGAAATTTCTTGCAATTTAGTACCAGGAACCGCTCTGTAACATTTTAAGACACATTGGCAGAGTTAAGCCGTGTCATAGGGCACTTCTCGAGTAACATCGAAATTTCGTCGACAACTTCGTTTCAGGACCAACGATAACTTCTCAAACAGTCGACGTCGATTCGAGGTCGATTCGAACACTCATTTCTCACTGGGTAAAGTACATTTTATAGTTGGAAATGAAGTAAATAAAATTATCTACAAAATTATCTCTGAACATTTCTTTCTTGATTCTCAAAACTTAAGTTCAGAGACATTAAAATAAAATCACTAATGTCCATCCTGTTACATATCGCTCGTCCCTAACTCAAAGCACGCACGGCGCAGCGTCTCTAGAGAAACCAAGTACCGTTGCGTGGCGCTCGAGAAACCAAGAATCGTTGGGAGACTCTAGTGAAACCACCTAACGCATTTTTTGAAGAATATATAGGAACTATATACTTGAATAGATGGAAATTTTCTCTACCGAATGGTATAGGTTTCAAAAATCACCCAAAAATGGAGATACGTGGTTTCACTAGAGTCGCGCAACGATACTTGGTTTCCCGAGCGTCGCTCAAAGATACTTGGTTTTTCTAGAGGCGCTGCGCCGTGCGTGCTTTGAGTTAGGGACGAGCGATATGGAAAATGATGCAATGCATTGTGAACGACAATAAGGAAAGTATGTTAAATTTCTTTCTACTTCAATGGTAGAAGCATTTTATATACAAATCACATGCTTTTTTTATCAATTAAAAATAGCAACGATAGTTACAAAACCAATAGAGAGCTTTACAAAGGTTTCAATTTACTTTAACAATAAATGAGTACAACTACAGTAAATAAATTATGTATAACTGAATATAAAGTTTTAAAGTACAATTTATAGTTCTACACGAAGTAAATAAAATTATCTACAAAATTATGTATAAACATTTCTTCCTCGATTCTCAAAACTTAAGTTCAGAGACATTAAAATAAAAGGCTTTAGTAAAAGACTACTATACACAAGGAAAAAGAATCTTAGAAAATAAATTGGCGAACATTCCAGAGGACAAAAGAAATGAAAAAGGGTAATTTAAATTAGATCTTTCCTTTAAAAAGAAAAAAAAGGCACAGCTGCTACATGGCTACATTTGTGAGGGCTGTCATAAATCGAGTAATAGAATTTAGAGGGATTTTGATGCCAAAGAGAGTCTTAAAGTAATCGAATGCAGTTGTCCTCAGATAAGGATTATATCTCAGCATGAAAACATGATGAGCTTTGACAAAAATGTCAAATGCTCTTAAAATGCTATCCTCATTTTCATAACATCCAAGAAACAGACATTGTTTATCTATCTGCAAATAGATCATCCCTGACTGTAAGTTTCGAGTACACTAAAGAAGATACGGAAAAATGGGAGTAACTGGATGTACCACCACCGAGACATAGGACTCAACATCACTTTTATCCTGTTTAATCAGAGGAATTTAAGCTGAGTGTTTTGTTTAAGACAGGGGAAATAGGCTCCAAAAAATTAAACACCCGAAGTCGAAGTTCACTGAAGTTCGCTTTGTAAAATTCGATCGAGGTTCACTGACATTCACCGAAGTTCACGGAGTTCACCGAGGTTCAAAATCAAACGTCAAAGTTCCTCGAAGTTCAAAATAAATGTCAAAGTTCTCTAAAGTTGCAAAGTTCAAAAGAAATCGTAAAAGTTCACTAAAGTTCAAAATAAATTGGTACATGTTTAAGGCTGAAATTAGTGATATTGAGTGCATACTACAACCGAGATTCGAGCTTACTCAAAGCAGATATTTACGGATCGAATTACAAAGGTTACGGAGCGAGAAATTTGCTTTCATAGCTCTTGATCAGTTTGATGTTCGAGAAAATTTCTAGAAGTTTAGCAAAGTTCACCGAAGTTTACAAAAGTTCACCGAAGTTTGCCTAAGTTCACCGAAGTTCAAGAAAACGTACTCTGAAGTTCAAGCCTATTTCCCCTTGGTTTAAGAGTAATTAAACCTATCAGAATATCAGCAAACGGCCTAGTATGGACCATGCATGGTAAGACCACCTGCTTTTGGCTGCTGCTTGAAGCGCATTGAAACCATGAGCAGCCATTAAATTGGCCCAAGATGTGTTGATTGTGATGGTCACTATTCTTAGACGATAATATGTGCTCCAGCAGCCACATTACGGCAGTCAAAATTACCATGCATGGTCCATATAAGCTCCTTCTACTGTCCTTAGATTTAAACGCTCACTGGTACATCTTGAAATAGTACACTACTGGGCAAGGAATCAATAGAAGATTTGAAATTTTTTACATGCTCTCTTTCTTCTGGCAAGGCGGTGTTATTATTAAGGGTCACAGTTAAAATTTTTGTGAGAAGAACTAATGCTTTAGGATTATCTGAAACAAAAGCAGAAAGAAAATCCACAGTGGATAAAGTATAATATTGAGAATGAACAAAATGTAGGAGTATAAATGAGGGCATAAATACCATTGCTGAACTTGTTGGAAACTTCTTCAAACAATTGAGGTTTCACAGTCTCTGAATATTTGAGGATAAATGGTACAGCGCGTTTGAACTTCTCCACTGCATCATCATGCAGCTGATGAATTCGTCTAAATTCCTCGGATATCTGAAACAAAATGACTCTGGTTACATCAGACACAACATGATGAATGAGAGATGACAATTTCTTTGTCTGAGGGTCTAACAATTAACAACATTGGATAGTAGATAAAAAATCATACCATCTCACCTTGAAAGCTCTTCAAATGTTTATAGCGCAAAATAATTTCTGTTGCAGAAGGGTTTCAGTACCAATTCCTTCGATGACGGAAAGTTTGAGAAAGGGCCAAACTGATCATTTGCTTATTCACATTACTTGGCAGCATCTGACCCATTAATTCCACCTGCAAGATAGGAAATTGGACATTTGAAATGCTAATGAAAGCTCTTACTCAACATTATCTAGTATACAGCAGACCTGATTATTGATATCATCATCCTCTTGTGCACTCTGATTGGTGTGGTATGAGGCACTTAAGGAGGAAGATTGTGCAGAGGTAGTAGTTTTATCGCGACTGCACACCACAGCACCAGAGTTTGATTTTGCTGTTACTTTGTTTTTCTTTTGGTGGGGTTCCAGTTTGCCTTGTACAGTTTCAAATTTGGTCATTACGACTTCCAGCCAGGATAACTGTCAACAAAAATACAAGGAGTGTTAAAAAAGGAAGAGCTATGTAATGGAAGAACGAGATGAAATCTTATTTTACCCAAGGGGTATCAGTTTTATCGGCTAAATCTGGAAAGTCTGTCACAATGCCTTTTGCAATAGCTACTTTCACGTCAGAACCAGCGTAACTAAAAGACAAAGAAAGACAGACATTGATATTTTTCAAATAGGCAAGGTTCCTTAAGCACGCCGTTCTGCAATTATGTCCATTGAACTTACTATTTTGTTGGGCTTTCTTTGTCGGCAGTATAATGCTCGTATATTTTCCGCATCATAACTTTTTGATCAGTTATTTCACACCTTCTTTTTGACCTAATAGAAGCTAACTTTTTTACCTGCATGGCTAGCATTCAGGACAGATATGTCATAAGGTACCTAAAACAAGAAATATAAAGAAGAAATAAATTTGAGGTGGTGTCAACATTCAGAAATGAATAGATTGTTAGCAATAACTGCCGAGGAATGATGAAGCTTCATTGAGCTCGTTCCAAAGAATGAGGAAACAATTGTAAAAAGGAAATTGATAGGTAAAAGAATGTGCAGCTCAATTCCAACAGCATATATCTGTATCAGTTTGGGACTCAAAGAAGCCAATTTAGCTGTCAGTATGCTACATTAACTTGGACTGCACATCATTCAACCAAAATCACCCAAATATATTTTTTTTTATATTTGTTCCTTGGTTTGTATATACTCTTCCAAATTCACCAAGACAGTAAATCTAATGATAAAAGTTTGACTTATATAAACAGAAAAAAACTATTCTCTATAGAAACAAGTCATCAAAATACTCCAAACGATTTCTTTTTTTGCAAGAACTAATTTTTCCCGGGCGGAAGAATGTTAACTTTTAAGTACATCGCAGTATTCCACTTTTATTTTACGTTGTACTCTATTTAATGTGAACCTTTTTTTCAAGTCGTACTTTACTCATTGTTTTGGAAAAGTCCACCTCTAAAGTTTACATTTTTTTCACAAATTGTAAAGAAATGTGAAATAAATGTTTAGTTTAAGTGGACAAATGTATACTAAAAGTGTACTAAAAGTACACTTTTTAGGGTACTTTCCGGAAGTTTTCATACACTTAAAGTATAGAGTTCGAAATACTCTAGAATACATTTCTGCTTATGTTTCAGTTCACAAAAAAGGATGCACTTGACTACACTTATTTGAGCCCCC
>NW_026267259.1:574434-576474 GCF_000697945.3 Frankliniella occidentalis | reverse complement strand
TTTTTCGATTTTCGGCATATTTCTGGGGTAGCGGGGGGTGGGTAGTTTTAAAACGTGAAAAAAGTACCCCAAAATAGACCGCAGGTCGGATTCGGCATTTTTTGGGTCCTCAATTGTCGACGAGAGGAATCCAACGCACTTTGAAATTTCGAAATCGGTCGGGCCGTTCTCTCAGGGATCAAGAATCGCTAATAGATCAGTCAGTCAGTCAGTCAGTCACGCATGTGGCTTTAGGGGATTATAGATTCCATGCTAAGGCAGGTGAGGCCTTGGTAATCTTGTTGAAAGATTCCAATAATTTGCTCCTGAAATCTTCACTTGAGTAGTACGTTGCTAAAGACTTCTGCAGAATAGAATGCAAGCCCGATGGCATGGTTGCAGTTGCACTCTTGGTAGAAAGAGCTTCTTTGAGTTTTGCTAAAATGCAATCCAATAACTCACTGTCAAGCACATTGATTTTTACATCTTTTAAGACTGTTGTTATTTCTAAGCTGAGTTGATGACCTGCTTTTCCTTCTTCAACATAAAATTTAACAACCAGCTTGTCAAGTAAAGTAGTAGCTTCAGCTTTGATGTGTTCTATTACATCAGAGACTGGGGGTCGTAAACGAGCTGCATCTGAAAAAATAAAAACACATTAGACAATTTTATAGTTACAATTTATCAGGCATAAATAACACATTGGTCGAAGGTTACCTTTCCACTTGTGCCTCTCCATATGGCCTTTAAATCCACGTTCAGTCAATAGATAACTCCCGCAAACTATACACTTCTTATAATACTGTTCTGGAGGAGGTTTCGGTACTTTAAATTTCCCAGATTTGCTTGCTTTATTTGGTGTAGCCGGAGCCGGTGTAGTGACGAGACCTTCATTTTCAACTTCGAAAGAAGAGTCTAGTGACTCGTTCAGAATTACAGAGTTGAAAGTTGAATTTCCAAGTCCGAAATCATCATCGCCAAAACTACAATCAAAGTCGTCATCCATTTTTCCAAGTGAAAAATGTCAGGTGCACATGCACAACAAGCACCGCGCTGAACGTAAACAAACTCGATCTCGGCGGGCGCGGGGCGGGGAGCAGACGGCGGCCGGCGGCGGCACAGTGGCGCCCCTAGCGGCAGAACTCGGCGGAGCCGTTACGCGGCGGCCGGCAGGCGGTGGCTCGGGACGGGGCGCTCATGGCGGAATCAACGGTCGCGGTAAAAACAGGTATCGTTAGACATCGTATTGGTATCGGGGTACCGGTTTGAAGTGATGAATAGTTGCATTGGACCTTTGAGGGACTGTAGCGACCGTCGGATTGTCGATTGGTCGAAAATCCAGTGAGGAGTTCTCTTCGCCAGGTAGCCGTGCGGGGGGTTATGGCGCTAGAGTACCTACTCCATTATAGCCCTACTTCATGATTCAGAGTTTACGAGAGGCGTGATTTTCACACTCCGTAGGCTTAACGCAGCCATTGAGGTACCGACTTTTGTCACGCTGGGCGTGAAAATCACGTATGTCGTGAAAATCACGTCTGGCGTGTTGATCGCCCTCGCGTTGTGGGAACTCCGAATCCCCCTCGATCTGCATTTGCTTATCGAAGACCTGATGCTTTGTTATTGTTCGACCTAAACTCTCTACCCGAAAAGTGTCCTTCCTATCTTTTCGTCCTGTCAACTCATTGGCTTAGCGATTAGCGAAGCCTATTACTCCAGTGATCAAAAATTTTCGCGTCTGTCTGTGTGTCTGTATGTCATCACGATAACTCGAGAGCTAGCGACCTAGGATTTTCAGGGTCGTTTTGTATCATAAAAAGACAGATTGAGTTCGAAGAAGAGCATTCTAGCTCAAAAATTGGATTTTTAGAAAATCAAAAACCACAGGTCTCCAAAATGACATTTTTAGCCCGCTCTTTTGCTTAAAAGCTATATAAGCGGGCTTATGCCATCGCCTCTGTGTTCGTCTGTCTGTCTGTCTGTCTGTCTGTCTGTCTGTCCGTTTCCCAAGAAGGACGTGAGCTAGAGGTTTGAAATTTTCAGGGTATTATTGTTGTCACTTCT
>NW_026267259.1:564067-568354 GCF_000697945.3 Frankliniella occidentalis | reverse complement strand
CCCGAAAAAAGTTTCTTTTTCTTTTCGGCTTCCTCTTTCCTCCCTCTCTCTTCACATCTTTTCTAGTGAATTTTCGTTGATTTCCGACTCGGCTGCCGGCGGGAGTCGAACCTGGGACCTCGGACCTGTGAACAGACGCATTAGACCACTCGGCTAAACTGCCGACGTGGCTGAATGGCGTCAGCTACCCGGTCATATACCAGAGGCCCCTGGAGAGGTGGAGTCAAGTAACTAGTGTACATTAAGTGTACTTTTAGCATACTTTTGATAAACCTTGGTTTTACCTACTATCAAGGCATTTAACGGCAGCCGTTTTTTGGAGCTTTCATTCGCCAAGCGTGGTCGTAAATTACGATAAGGTTAAAGAGAATTTGAGATGTAAGAAAACGATAACTTTCACTTATGCAAGTAACAAAGTCCAAACTGAACTGTGATGTTTGCCGTTAAAATGCATACAAAGTGGATTGAAAGTAGTATTGAAATGTACTGTGAAGTGCACAGTTCTGTCAACTTTTAAAAGTACTCATAGGTAACTAATTGTAAGCACTATTGTGTACAATATTTGCACTTAAAATATCAGCTCGTAGGTGAATATCAAAGTACACTAAATGTCCACGGAAACTACTCTAAAAAGTTGTCCTTTCTGTGAACTAACAAATTAAGTTGGCCATCTACTAAAACTTTTCATTCCTTATATTTTCGAAGTACACTTAGGAAGTATACGTTGACATGTGTACTTCAAAGTACACTTAAAGTTAAGATCCTTCCGCCCGGGTTAAAATTTATGACAAAGAGTAGAACAAGCAAAGTTTGAAGTAAATAATGGTCAATCCCATGATCATGGGCATCGTAACGTAACGCTGTTACGTTACCAAAGACAGGACCAAAATATTTTGTTCCATACACCGGTTACGTTACGGTAACGAGTAAAGTAACGATTTTTTAAACGAAAACTGTGCATTTGGTAACAGAAAGAAACGGTACCTGTAATTTCGTTACTAATGTGGCACAGTTACCACAGAACTTAAGAAATTTTGCTCTTCACTTTAAGTTACTGTACTTCACTAATTTTGTTACGTTCTGTAACGTTTTCAGGAGAGGAAACGTAACGAAATTCTAACGTTCATTTTCGGAACGACACGGATCGTTACAGATTTGTATCAGTAACGCCACTCATAAAATTACCACCGCGTAAATGCCCTGACCTTTAGCTCAAGCTCCGCAGTCGCGTTCTGATCCCCCCGTAAAAAACGGATAGCCTGAATGCAGTATGGACTGGACTTCGCCTGGATCGTGGCTGACTGCGCAGAGAATCCCCAGGCCTATTCTATTCCATGGTGTTTTGAGTGTTGATCGAGGTGTCGTGCAGCTGAGATCCAGTTCGCAGTCAGCAGGCGCGGTTGCCGTGCTTTTCTACGGTCGAGTCCCACCTGAGACTCGCGTATGCTTTCCTCAGACCACATCCATGACAAGTCCAGTCGAGGACGGAGCAAGTCAAAGAAATAAATTAGCTTAAAACCACTTCGCCTGCCCGGTGGCGAACCCCCGGCCTACGGATGACTGTCCGAGTCGGTATTCCCTTTGCCATAGCGGATCGCTGGAGAAGGCGGGCAGCGCGCCGGTCTCGTTCGCTCGCCAGTCACCGCGGGCCTCCGCTTGCTGCTGCCGGATGAAGTGGGCGACTAGCAAGCGAATGAGAGCGGTGCACTGCCCGCTACCTCAAGCGATGCACTTTAGCTCAGGGGATAGCGACACGGACAGTCGTCCAAATGTCGGGGGTTCGACACCAGGCAAGTGAATTCGCTTAAAGTTTATTTCTTTGAGCTGGGAAGAACGCGCTCGTCCCTTCCGCGTGACTCATCGTCTGACAACCGAAATTGTTTTGACGCGACTGGCATTAGAGAGGTGCAACGCGCGAGGAATAAGAGCTACACACTCCGAGCTCGAGCTGGCGACCACGAGCAAGAGGTCGCTGGGTGGGGTCGCTCTCCCCTCTTTAAAAAATTCTTTAACACGAGTAACGTTACAACGGGTGATCAATCGTTATTTTTTAATTACGGTACATTGCATGTAATGTATCTACGCGTACCATTTTTAGATTCACTTAATTCTGTTACAAAGAAACGTACCGTTTTCTATGTGACACTTTGCAGTAACGTTTCCTCTTCTCTAAATATTTTAGTAACGGTCTAGCTGTAACGTAACAAAAGAACCTGAGTAACTATGTTCGTTTTTATTCGTGTTGTTACTGATTTTATTTTTGGTATATGTCTATATTTTGAGTTGTACCCCATAATATCGGTCTAGGATTCGAAACGTTACTGTAGAAAATTACGGTACTACGGTTGTTTCAAGAACGTAACCACAAAAGCACTAAAAATAACGTATTGTTTTGTTAGGTTACGATGCCCTGCTAGTGCGTCCCCTTTTCCGCATGAGGCTCGGCCGACACCCAGCCACCCGGTGGTCTAGGGGGTAGGGGGTAAGGATCTGTTCCTGCCCCACGACTACCATCGCCTACACGCCAACATGCAATAGGCAGGAGTGCATAGGGAAAACAACGGGACGCACCAGAGCCCGTTGGCTCGCGAAAACGTCTGAAGACCTGCCAGAACTTCCAGTACCAACCACCATTCTTCATTTGAGCGTTCCCGCCGCCCTCAAGAGCGGGAAAAGAAGAATGTGTAGTTCAAACTTAGAAGCGTGCCCGTCGCATTGAGGGCGGGTGGAACTCCAAGATGACGGAGGGATCGAGCTCAGTTTCGACCCCTCCGTCAACCTGAACCTCCCGCAGGATGAGAAATCTGCACGGCTAACTGACCTGCAAAGAAAAATCAAAGACGCAGAAGAAAAACTGAGAAGGGCCAGACAAGAGCCCCCCCACTCACGAAAGAATTCAGTCAGTCCAGATGGCTTCACCTTTCCCAACAAAACATCTCCAGTGAAAGAGCATGCACCACCGAATCCGCCACCTACCAACAACTCACTCCAAGGTCTGCAAGAAATCCACCAGGACTGGTCCGATGATGGAGGAACTCCGAGGCCGTCCATCTTCGACCCACCTGCTGAAATGGAAAACTCACCAATCACCAATAACAGCAACAAAAGAAAAGAAAACAGCTCTCTAAACCAGCAAACAGCAAAATAAAATTAGAAAGATCCAAAAGTACACATCCCAGCCGCTAGATTGCGCTGGTGTTCTTAGCTCTTGCGGCTGGTATTATTCCCTAAATTAGTTAGGTGGCTCTGTGAATCACAAAACATTATCACCTCACCATGGATCACGCATTTTGTAACATCCAGATGCCCCGCGATCCTGGCGGGGTTGCTTTGATCTACGCACCGAGCCGACTTCTATATTTTCGGACATGGTACTTTTCTCTGTTGCAGGGCCAAAGCGCCAGCTGGAACTCACCAAAGTTTCCTTCTTAGGGGAGTTTACTGAAACTGAGAAAGGACGCGTATCCACAAGGCGCATTGAAATGCTTAAGAGGAGAGAAGAAACCGTGCGGCAGGAAACACTGGAACAACTTGCCGACGATGTTGTCGCAGGAAATGCTGGAGGTGAGTTTCGTAAATCATGTCACATCAACGAGTCCCGGCGCAAAGGATTAACCGTGCTCATGAAAGCGGTTTCCGCACCTTGAAGTACCAAGAGGAAAGTCTCGGCCACAGACACTCCGCATTCTGGGAGCAAGTGGTGGGCTTTTGGGGCATAGTCATTGCGACTGGCTTCGTCCCCGCACACCCGACCTGTGCCCTGACCAGGCTGGTCAGAAACAACTCCGCCTGTCTCCCCTTGTGGGAGTAGCCGCTTCGACCGGCAGCAGGAGGAAACGGTGGGGGGGACTCTGGTGCGCAGGGCATCGTAACCTAACGCTGTTACATTACCAAAAAAAAGGACCGAAATATTCAGAAAGTATTGATTTTGAGCCCTCTATCTTAAAATTTGACTTGTGAAAAAATCAAAAACCAAAAACACAAAATGTTACTTTTAAATTTCCCTTACAGCTCCGAAGAGTACGCCATTTGGTCGCTAAAAGTACGCGAAAAGTACACTCGGACAGTACATCAAAAGTTCGCTTTTGGAAGGAGAACTAGTACGCCAGGATTACCAAAACGTCTCAAAACCGTACTCCGTGGCTTACAAGTCCGTCAGGACAAGTACGCCTTTAGATCGCTGAGAGTGGAGACATGTACAGTAAGCATCCTAGTACGTCCAGGAAAAGCGCACTAATAGCGTTCTAGATCGTATTTGCGGTATGGGGTGGGGAAGGGGGCCGATGA
>NW_026267259.1:557141-564017 GCF_000697945.3 Frankliniella occidentalis | reverse complement strand
CCCCCCCAAGCAGCGGCGGCCGAGGGCGGGGGCGGCACCCGTTGCAGGGAGCTGCACAGACTTACCGCATACCCCCTGGGGGTGGGCCAGGTGCACCCCGGGCCAGGGGTACCGCCAACCTCTCCCGCTACCTTGGCCTGCGACGCTGACACCCGAGTCGGGGCCTCCGGCCCGTCACTTTGACTACGCATGCAGGGTTGTACATTTGGCAATGGCATCAGCCTGCACCACACCAAGAGGCACCTGTGGACTTAAGGGAGAGGATCGCCCAGCTGCGTGCAGCAAGGCACGGTGCACCCCAACCCGCGAGACTGCAGCCATGACGCTCGCAGGCCCCAGCATCGGGGCGGGTAGCTATTGTGGTATGTACATCTCCTCTCTCTTAATGTGAATTGATATTGAGTATTATTCGGCTTACTAACACAGTTCTTTTTTTGTTTCAGATTCCACTACCCAGGAACTAATAGTAAGACTGTTTTTTTTTTCAGTTTTATTTTTTTTCAAAAAAATAAAATCAGGATGGCAAATTTTCCTATGTTTCATTTAACAATCCCCCCTTCGCCTGAAGTGCGGAAAGAGTTTGTCTTAATGTTGAGCAGTCACTTATATGTAATTTAAACTTTGCTTTTGTTTTTCCACACAGAAAACAATGTTTTTGGCTGAGCGATAGCGAAGCCTATTACTCCAGTGATGATCAAAAAGTTTCGCGTCTGTCTGTGTGTGTTTGTCTGTCGTCACGATAACTCGAGAACGAATTGAGCGAGCGACCTGGGATTTTCAGGGTCATTTTGTGTCATAAAAATACAGATCGGGTTCGAAGATGAGCATTCTAGCTCAAAAATTGGATTTTTAAAAATGGTTTCGTAAGGGGTAACTTATCATAGTAGAGCCCTTAGGGCGAAAATTTGGTCCGTTCTGCTCTAGCTCAAACCGTTGAGGCGCTAGAGGGTATTCTTGACGAAAATAAGGGAAAAAATGTACAACCCTGCATGCTTAGTCGAGGTGATTGGCCGTTGACGGACCGAAACCCGTACCTTTGTGTACATTTCCCCACTACCCGACTCGGGTGTCAGCGCCGCAGGCCAAGGTAGATGTATGCCAGGCGCGTCGCAGCGTAAGTGTTTCGTGAGATATCGCGAAGCCTGTTACGCGAGACGTGGTCTGGCGTTCATCTAGCTGTCCTCTTTTTGAGTGAGCCTCATGGAGTAGCGTCCACTCTTCTGTTCTGCTACAAATTTTATATCTTTCAAAGACTTCGACTAAGGACGACCTTGATGCAATCTAACAAGCAGGCCCACCCTTCCGCCCAACAGAGTTGCCGGCGGAGCGCAGCGGAGCTGGAAACTCCGTTTGGCGGAAGGGCGGGCCTGTTTGACCTGCTGGTGGCGATCACCACACTGTAAAAAATCCAGGGTGATTTTGTTCACCCATGTGTGGATAAATTTCTCCCTCTGGTATGTAACTCAGATTTATCCACCCACTGAGAGGGTAAAACGTTATGTAGCATTCCGGTGAAGCTGAAATGCAGAAGAATGCGGCGAAGAAGTAAACGGAAATAGCTATGCTGTATACTCCCTCTAAAATACGCAGTTTTAGCCTCACAATTTTTGGTATCTGTACTTCCTAAACCGTTTGAGCCAAAGAGACGTAATTGGAGTGGGGTCATATTTCATTAATACCCTTTATTTTCGAAACCAAAACCAAAATCGGTTACCAGATCCGAAATCTTGGGTCGATTAGGTAACCATGACGTTTAAAGTAACCCCCCCCTCCCCCCCAATTACCTTCCTGCCCGCACGGTATCTCCCCGTGCTGGGCCATGCGCGGAAAGTGGTTTTCCCTCCTCTTCCTCAATTTTATTCTACATTTATTATGATCTTTGTATAATCCTATAATCATTCCATAATCTTAAAATCATTCTTAAAATCTTATAATCATTCTTTTTATCTTGTAATCATTCTTATCATCTCATAATCACGCTATAATCCTTATAATCTATACTCAAAAGTACACGGCTGAGGCGAGTTGTAGACCCCTCCTCGGGGCGGACACACCGACAGAGTTCAGGGTGGGGGCACCTTAAGAAGTTTCCTAAAATTTTGAGTGATATAAGAAAGTGCCAACCAATACAAATATATACTCCATCTTACGTTTTCACAGTAAATAAAAATTCAGAGGAAATCTGCAATCCTTAAGTAACATCATGTAATCTGATATTCAAGCCAACAATATCACACTCATTCTGGGCCAGGGATTACCATATATGGTATTCTCAACTGTCACATATTGTTAGTGCGTTATTAAGTATCTCATGTTTATCACAACCATGATCTGGTGAGAGTCGGACTGTAACCATAACGTCTGGTTAATTCAGAACTTCAGAGAGACGAAGGCTGTTCCAATGCTTGATCTTGGCATTCTCACAACGTTGTGTATGGTTGAGAGAAGGGGTACATGGTCAGCCTGACTTAATCCCTGTTTGCACAACTGCATAAATCTTACAATACGTACATTGTTGATTCAGCTTTATTTCATAGTTGTCCCTGCTCGACCTAAGACTTGGTTCTCACAACCATCGGACAGTTGTGATAACTTTTCGTTTTTCTGGCTGTTTGAGTGACTTCGGTCGGCGACCGACTTCGGTCGGCGACCGTTCGCGAACCACTCGCGAACAGGTGCAGAGGGTCGCAAGTAGTAAGTTACAGGCTTGTCACAACGTATTACAAGCAATACTGGCAATTTCGCGTCGGTTCAAAATATTCTAAAAGTAGTACAATTCATTAATAAGTGCCATGTGCTTCCATGATCCGTTGCTGGACAGACCTTTTTTTTCATAGGTTGAGCAACAATTAGCGCTAAGCAATAAACCTCACTCTGGTATTTGCAGTGTTGACCAAAGTTTGATAGACAACCTTTTTCAACTTTACTATCTCTGCTGTGAGGCTCTGTTGCTTGAATTACAAATGTAGAAGTGCTAAGGAAGCGTTTAATGCCATAACTTATTACAACAGCTCTCCTTCCTCACACAGAGTTCTGATCAGGCATCTTTAATAATACACTAAGCATTGAGTACCAAGATTGCAGGAAAGAAGCACAAGTGCTCATATTTAGTAGGGCACTCTTCCGAAAAAGTGATAGGGTTTGTGGTTTTCGTGCGCGAACGATGACTGTCAGGAGCAGCAATCTAGAAAGCAGTGAAAGCGAAAAGTTAGCTGCCCACGTCCGCACTAACTTCAATTCCATTGAGTAAATGTAAGAAACACAGCTCGTGCCTACGACCTCGTCCGATTGGGCTGATATTTGGTGGACATGTTCCTTAATCGAATTAAAAAAAACCTAAGTTTGCGCTAACGTGGAAGCAGATCATTGGCTGAGCGATAGCGAAGCCTATTACTCCACTGATGATCAAAAAGTTTCGCGTCTGTTTGTTGGCTGAGCGATTAGCGAAGCCCATTACTCCACTGACCGGAAAAGTTTCATTCTGTTTGTCTGTCTGTCTGTCTGTCTGTTTGTTTGTTTGTCTGTCTGTCCGCACGATAACTCGAGAAAGAATTGAGAGAGCGATCTGGGAATTTCAGGGTCGTTTTGTATAATAAAAAGACGGATCGAGTTCGAAGATGAGCATTCTAGCTCAAAAATTGACTTTTAAAAAAATCAAAAACCACAGGCTGCAAAATATTTCTTTTTTTCAAATATTTTTTTATGGGCTCCTTAGGAGTAACTCGTCAAAGTAGAGCCCTATGGGCGAAAATTTCGTCCGTTTTGCTCTATCTTGTACCGTTTCGGCGCTATTGGGCATTTCTTGGCGAAAATAACGTGAAAAAGACAAAATGGTCTATTAAATCGTAACAAAGGCTTCATGTCACAGAATTGTAAAGGGAGTAATACTTTAACCACACATTGCGGGTCGCACCACACCCTCTTTTGGGCTTAAAGGTCCCTAGAGTATCTAGTATCACTAAAACGTTGATTTTTACATAACAATCTGTCCAAATTCGAACTTTTAATGAAAACCGTAACCGAACAGCAGAAGTTTCATGTTCCTAATTTTTGAGTAATAAGACACCGACAAATGGTTCGAGTATGTTAAATTTAGGGCCTGGAAGGCCCTGTCCCCCTACACCCTGTCCTTAACTCGTCTCGGGTGTCAGCGCCGCAGGCCTAGCTGTATGTGCGCCAGGCGCGTCGCAGCGTAGCAGTGTTTCGTGAGATATCGCGAAGCCTGTTACGCGAGACGTGGTCTGGCGTACATATAGCTAGTCTATCTGTGTGTCTGTTTGTCTGTACGCACGATAACTCGAGAACGAATTGAGCTAGCGACCTGGGATTTTCAGGGTCGTTTTGTATCATAAAAAGACAGATCGAGTTCAAAGAAGAGCATTCTAGCTCAAAAATTGGATTTTTAAAAAATCGAATACCACAGGTTCCCAAAATGACGTTTCTTTAAAAAAAAATTTCTGTCTTCTAAGTGGTAACTCATCAAAGTAGAGCCCTTCGACAGAAAATTTCGTCCGTTTGGCTCTATCTCTAACCGTTTAGGCGCCACAGGGAGTTTTTGACAAAGTAAGGGAAAAAATATACAACCCTGCATTCTTAGTCGAAGTGACGGAAAGTTGATGGGCCGAAGTGTGTCCTTTTTTTCCAGCAGCGCGTTTGTCAGACACGTCAAAACTTTAAGTTGGTTACTTATGCTTTATTGGCTGAGCGATTAGCGAAGCCCATTACTCCACTGATCGGAAAAGTTTCATTCTGTTTGTCTGTCTGTCTGTCTGTCCGCACGATAACTCGAGAAAGAATTGAGATAGCGACCTGGGATTTTCAGGGTCGTTTTGTATCATAAAAAGACAGATCGAGTTCGAAGATGAGCATTCTAGCTCAAAATTTGGCTTTTAAAAAAATCAAAAACCACAGGTTGCAAAATACTTATTTTTTCAAATATTTTTTTATGGGCTTCTAAGGGGTAACTCGTGAAAGTAGAACCCTTTAGGACGAAAATTTTGTCCGTTTTGCTCTATCTCGCACCGTTTGGGTCACTTTGACTAAGAATGCAGGGTTGTACATATTTTCGGTTATTTTCGTCAAAAACACCCTCTAGCGCCTCAATGGTTAGAGATAGAGCCAAATAGATGAAATTTTCGCCCGAAGGGCTCTACTTTGATAAGTTACCCCTTAGGAAACATTAAAAAAATATTTTTAAAAATCGTCATTTTGGGGACCTGTGGTTTTCGATTTTTTAAAAATCCAATTTTTGAGCTAGAATGCTCTTCTTTGAACTCGATCTGTCTTTTTATGATACAAAACGACCCTGAAAATCCCAGGTCGCTAGCTCAATTCGTTCTCGAGTTATCGTGCGTACAGACAAACAGACACACAGATAGACAAACAGACGCGAAACTTTTTGATCATCAGTGGAGTAATAGGCTTCGCTAATCGCTCAGCCAAAAATGCTCAATCTTTAAGGTGTTCCAAAGGACGAGTGGTTTTTACCGGATAAATTTGATTTCTTTGATGAACATGTTAAATTTAGGCAGTGGGAATCAGTTGATGGCAGAACTGAAATGGTTTTTCAACTTTGTTCCCGCTCTGACTTACTGGAAATGGCTGCAAAGCAGATATGTGACTTATTTCTTCATGATTGGCTGAGCGATTAGCGAAGCCCATTACACCACTGATCGAAGAAGTTTCATTCTGTTTGTCTGGGTGTTTGTCTGTCCGCGAGATAACTCGGCCCTCGCTTCTCCCTTGCGCAGGAAACTTAAAACTACACTTTAAACTACACACAACACTAGGCACTATTGTTCGTGTCTCTAGATTCGTCATGCACACCATCACAGCAAGATCATCTCCTTTGAAGACTTCGCCTGTAGTTTAGAGCATTCGCAGCAACATCTTTACGTGACAGATCATAGTAGATTTTCGTCGCTGTTCCGACGTCGTGCAACAGCAATTCAGCGTGTTCTTGAATGGTCATATCCTTGTTTTTCCCCGTCATGACTAGTTTTGTAGAGCAGTGACGGATGAAGAAGGAATTGAGATAGCGATCTGGGAATTCCAGGGTCGTTTTGTATCATAAAAAAAAGATCGAGTCCGAAGATAAGCATTCTAGCTCAAAAATTAGCTTCTTAAAAAATCAAAAACTACAGGTCGCAAAATGTATTTTTATCAAACATTTTTGGCTGAGCGATCAGCGAAGCCTATTACTCCGTCTGGTCGGAAAAAACTTTTTCTGTCTGTCTGTCTGCACGTATGTCTGTCCGCACGATAACTCGAGAACGGATTGAGCGAGCAACCTGCAATAGGTCCCAAAAGTGACGTTTTTAAAAAATCTTTTCTTTTTTTGGTTTCCTAAGGGGCAACCCATTAAAGTATAGCCTTTAGGCCGAAAATTTCGTCCGTTTTGCTCTAGCTCAAACCGTTGAGGCGCTAGAGGGTATTTTTGACGAAAATAAGCGAAAAAATGTGCAAGCATGCTTAGTCGAGGTGATAGGCCGTTAACGGGCCGTAGGCCCGTACCTTTGTGTACATTTTTCCACTACCCGACTCGGGTGTCAGCGCCGCAGGCCAAGGTAGATGTATGCCAGGCGCGTAGCAGCGTAACAGTGTTTCGTGAGATATCGCGAAGCCTGTTACGCGAGACGTGGTCTGGCGTACATCTATCTTGTTTATTGCACAGATGTGCATGTCAGTACAAAAGCAAGGGGTACTTCAAAAATCTTTGTACTTATGAAGCGGTGTTGGGATTGAAAGCTTCCCACTCCTATTTTGCAACAAGCCATGGGAAGTCACAGTCACAGTGTGATGCAGACAAAAGGTTTAGTCAAGAGAAAAGCAAGGAGGGCTAGTCTGCAGCGACCCCTTGATCGTCAAATGATCAAT
>NW_026267259.1:556341-556946 GCF_000697945.3 Frankliniella occidentalis | reverse complement strand
AGCGACCTGGGATTTTCAGGGTCGTTTTGTGTCATAAAAAGACAGATCAAGTTCGAAGAAGAGCATTCTACCTCAAAATTTGGATTTAAAAAAAATCAAAAACCACAGGTCCCCAAAATGATGTTTTTTAAAAATATTTTTTTCATGTTTTCTAAGGGGTAACTCATCAAAGTAGAGCCCCAAGGGCGAAAATTTCGTCTGTTTGGCTCTATCGTTAACCGTTTAGGCGCCACATGGAGTTTTTGACGAAAATAAGCGAAAAAATGTACAACCCTGCATGCTTAGTCGAAGTGACTGGAAGTTGACGGGCCGGAGGCCCGTATCTTTTTATTCATATTTGCGATACCCGACTCGGGTGTCAGCGCCGCAGGCCTAGGTAGATGTGTGCCAGGCGCGTCGCAGCGCAACAGTGTTTCGTGAGGTATCGCGAAGCCTGTTACGCGAGACGTGGTCTGGCGTACATCTACCTAGTACTTCATCAAACCACAGACAGGTGAAACAATAAAACAGTCTTTATTGTCTGTTTCTAATTGATTTTTTTTCTAGAATTCTATTCATTTATTCACTGTCCTCTTTTTTGCTTTCAGAGAATATGATTGCTTGCT
>NW_026267259.1:555685-556291 GCF_000697945.3 Frankliniella occidentalis | reverse complement strand
GAATATGATTGCTTGCTGGCGGATTGCACATGATGAAGATGACCGGCCCTCACTTGTGCACTCACTCGAAAAAGGTCAAAAACCTGATTCAACCGTATTTACAATTTCTGTTGGCAAGTATGTGGTGGTCAGACTCAATGAAAACAGATATGTGTCTCTAGTCACTGATTTGTATGAGGAAAAAGCCGAAGCAGGCGTTACCCTTCTGATGCCAAAACTGCCTGCCAAGGAATTTAGCTGACCCAATGACGTAAAGAGTGCCACAGTACCAGCTCCCCACATTCTTTGTGAGGTTCAGGTGATGCAATTTCCCAGTGTTTCCTTCCATTATTATCAAGATTTTATTTCCTTTTACCAATCTTATCAAATTAATGGAAAGACAAGCAATTCACAGGGGTAAGGAGGCCCAAACACAATTTGTTGATTACCGGGAAATCACACGAATGTTGCACACGCAACTATAAGAGACACCGGGTGATCAGTTTGAAAAGACATGTCGCAAATCCGAACCGTCAAGAGAAAAGCAAGGAGGGCTAGTCTGCAGCGACCCCTTGATCGTCAAATGATCAATACAACCGATTTATTTCAATTCTGCATAGATGAGAT
>NW_026267259.1:553455-555482 GCF_000697945.3 Frankliniella occidentalis | reverse complement strand
TATGATTGCTTGCTGGCGGATTGCACATGATGAAGATGACCGGCCCTCACTTGTGCACTCACTCGAAAAAGGTCAAAAACCTGATTCAACCGCGGTTACCGGGAAATCACACGAATGTTGAACACGCAACTATAAGAGACACCGGGTGATCAGTTTGAAAAAGCATGTCGCAAATCCGAACCGGCTGACAGCAACCCCTGCCTGTGCAATTCGCCAGAGAAAGACTCCTTTGTTTTCATTCGGACCTATCTCGCGCTAGCCCATAGGCCCGGTGAGACCAAACTCAAGCGCTCCTGGCGGGCAACCCTGCGAATACATGTTACGCACGGAGTATCTCCGATCCCGAGTCCGAAGATACCCTGCACTCAGCCCTGACACCACGGACACCAGCCCCAACAGACTTCCCTACGCTTGCACGCTACACAAATTTCAAGCAAGACTGTAGTTAGGCAACCCATCCGGCACGCCCGTGTGACGGGTTTGCCTACTTTGACCAGTTTCGGGGGCTTCAGTAGAGATTTCAATCGCTCAAGTAACGTTTTTTTTTTTGTTTTTTTTTTTTGCGAAAAACTAATAAATTTTGATGCCGCACAGTTTCTTAACGGTTTGAGCTAAAAATATGGGCCTGTGCTCATTTGCTCACTGGATTCACCGGACAATTTTCTTCCGGAACCCCTACCCCGATGACCCCAACAAAAATTCTGTCCCATTTCCCCCCGGACATTTCTGAAGTTTCGCTAATTTTGACAATATTTTAAAAACTATGGGTCGTAGAGACGTTCCGATGGCATGTTCTTGTTCCTTGGTCCATTCTGCCTGCATCAGGTAACACTTCACGGAAAAAAAGGGTTGGTGTTGGTCGTTTCAACTAGATTGGCTGTGACATGAGTCGGATGATTATCTGCATCGGGTCGTTTGGTTTTGGCGATCGACTGAGGTTTCCGTTGTGTTCGCTTCGTCGGCTTGGGACAAACGTCGTCACCAACCCTCACGCCACTTAGTGGTTTGGCTGTGGAAGCAAGTCACCATAGTGTTGAAGAGGTTCTAGAACCATTTAAGAAATGTGTTGTGCCACTACTAGCAAAGTTGTCTGGTGACAAAACACTGCCAAGAAGTTATGGTCAGCCGTTCAGTTTTGATGTTACAACACATCTCAAATGCACAAGTTCTATTGCTTAGTGAATCACTTAAGTCATGAAGAGTTGTAAAGCAAGTCCAACTGACATAGAAGAAGTTCACAAATTATTTCAGTTTCCTACTAAATCCTTTTGAAGAGCTACAGTCCAAAGACAGGAGGCTAAAATATTTCAAGTCGACTGAGGCCTACATTGCAGCTCAGCCATATAAAATAGGCTCGATTGAAGTCCTCCGTCGTAGTAAAGGTACAGTGAATCTCAAGAGAAGACCTGTGTATGGGCAACATGTTAACTTGCCTCTAATGCTTACTAACTATATGTACGCCAGACCACGTCTAGCGTAACAGGCTTCGCGATATCTCACGAAACACTGTTACGCTGCGACGCGCCACATATAGCTAGGCCTGCGGCGCTGACACCCGAGACAAGTTAAGGAAAGGGTACAGGGGAACAGGGCCTTCCGGGCCCAAAATTTGACTTATTCGAAGTATTTGTCGGGGTCTTTTTACTCTATAGAGTAATTTTATAAAATTAGGAACATGAAACTTCTGCTGTTCGGTAACGGTCATTAAATGTTCGAATTTTGACAGATTGTTATGTAAAAATCAACGTTTTAGTTATACTAGATAATCTAGGGACCTTTAAGCCCAAAAGAAGGTGTGGTTCGACACGTAATGTGTGGTTTAAGTATTACTCCCTTTACAATTCTGTGACATGGAGCCTTTTATACGATTTGATAGACCATTTCGTCTTTTTAGCCCGCTCTTTTGCTTAAAAGCTATATAAGCGGGCTTATGCCATCGCCTCTGTGTTCGTCTGTCTGTCTGTCTGTCTGTCTGTCTGTCCGTTTCCCAAGAAGGACGTGAGCTAGAGGTTTGAAATTTTCAGGGT
>NW_026267259.1:550518-552095 GCF_000697945.3 Frankliniella occidentalis | reverse complement strand
TGCCGAACCGAGTTGCCGGTGGAGCGAAGCGGAGCTGGCAACTTGGTTTGGCGGAAGAGCGGGCCCAGCTTGTTTAAAAATATTTTTTTAAATGTTTGCTAGGGGGTAACTCATCAAAGTAGAACCCTACGAACAAAAATTTCGTCCGTTTGGCTCTATGTCTTACCGTTCAGGCGCCAGACACTCTTTTCCACACGGAAATGACCCCCAAACCATTTCAATGTTGTTTCTCAAATATTTCGTGGTCTCTAAAGGGTCAACTCGTCAAAATAAAACCCTGGGGAGCAATAGTTGTGACTTTTGGGGCCGAAGGCCTATTTACGACTCTTTCTTTTGCCCGACTCGGGTGTCAGCGCCGCAGGCCTAGGTAGATGTATGCCAGGCGCGTCGCAGCGTAACAGTGTTTCGTGAGATATCGCGAAGCCTGTTACGCGAGACGTGGTCTGGCGTACCTCTACCTAGTAATTGAAGAACCCTCTCCATATACCCCATATCTCCCAGTGCACCAATGCAAATGATACATCTTATCAATGTCAACAAAGATCTTCTATGCTCCCTTTGGCAATTATTCTTGTTTCATAATTAATAGGCAACGTCACTTAATGTATAATACATTTCTAAAATCTACTAAAGTAATGTGCATAACACATTCTATAAGGTGCATCAAACAAGTAATCTACTGATAAAACGTTACATTCACTTTGATCAAAATAGGTTCTTAATTTTCCGGAACGCCCTTCGGCAAACCGGGCAAGTTGGGTTGATCTTCTTCCACTCCTCGATGCAGACCCTGCAGAAGACGTGCCGGCATGCCAATTGTGAGTCCAGATTCTGCACAAAGCATATCCGGCACCCTCTGAAACAGAGAACAAATAGATGTCAGATAGGGGAGAATACACTGATAAAATTAATAAATCACCTAATTTAAGGGGGCTTTAATCTCCCAATATGCATTTCAGGTACATTTGTCAATAAAATTCTTTTCTGAACCACTGTGCTGGCGCCCGCGACCTCCCTTGACCCCACGCCTTCCCAGACGCGAGAGCACGGTCACGCATAGGTCACGACTGCTAGGCACTGCGGCCCGAGGGACGGGACGGCGAATATCGACGTGATTCGGGGTCGCTCGTCCGTCATCTAGATCCTTACCTTGGAGCCTGGCATCACGGAAGGTAGGTGTGCCGCTCGCTCGCCAGTCTAACATTCGGGAGTACATAGCTTTCTTGCGCTGCAGCTGACAATTTAGCCTCGCCAGCCGCTCCACTTCCTCCTGAAAACAAGGGACAGTTTATGAAAATCAGAGAACTATACATTAGATTGCGAAAATATTTGCTCGTTAATCGACTAGAAAGCAGTCTTTAAAGGCTGGTACTTGCCTCTAAAAAGTAGGAGCATGCCCGATCCAGCTCTGCCGCGTTGAAGGACATGGCGCTAATAGCCAATAGCATCGGCATAGCAACCGCTTTTGTTTTGTTGGCACCGCGACGCCTTGACCGTCGGCGGACCGTACAGTGAGGGCTCGCTATAGTTCCGCTCTCTATAGTTCCGCCGGCGCTCCCTCCCCGCCAGGCCTGGTT
>NW_026267259.1:544105-544938 GCF_000697945.3 Frankliniella occidentalis | reverse complement strand
ATAAGGTGCCGCACATCTCTCACGTGAGCGCTCACTTCACGTGAACGCTCACGCGTGCTTAACTTTACACGCCCCATGCGGCAGCCAGAGGCGAGGTGTGAGCTATAAGTAACCACTTTTAAAAAACAAACATTTTAATATGCGTTAGTAATTTCTCCATTTCTTTCCCTCCCCTTTGCCCTTTTCGGCTTTTTCTTCTCTTTTCCTTTCCTCCTCTCCCTAGTGCGCTCTCTCTCTCTCACACACACACACGCGCGCGCGCACACACACACACACATATATACACACGGTCCTGCCACCACCAAACCACCACCAAACCACCACCAAACCACCACCAAACACCCATCACGGATTCTTTACTATTTTGATAGTTTTCAGTTAAAATTTGACATTTTTTGGCCTTTTTATACCAAAATCGACTAAAATTGAGTGGTTTTCTGGGATATTTGTCTTTTTTTATCCTAAACCTGATATAAACTAGTATGACTTGTAATTTGAAACCATTCCGAGCGACCAGAACAGATTTTCAATTTTTGCTCAAATACATAAAATTAAGAAAATGTTTCACAGGGTACTACAAAAATGCCAATGCGGGGATTTTTGGGGAATTTTGATATGTTGTAAAGGAAGGTCTAATGAGTCGAAAACCGTTGAAAAAAAGTGTGAGCGATTTTTTTCCACCTCAAACCCTAACTTTCTTGGACTAGAAGCCTGTTACGCGAGACGTGGTCTGGCGTACACATAGCTAGTTATTGGTGACTGTCCCAGAATCAGATCCATTTTGGATATGAGCACCTTACCCCATTCGGCGGAACCATAACAAAGCAGAAGCC
>NW_026267259.1:541814-544055 GCF_000697945.3 Frankliniella occidentalis | reverse complement strand
ATTTGGCATAACTTGCATGTATTCTACAAACTGCGGCACACACACACAGCCAAAGATGTTCAGCGTATGAAAAGAATGCTTCGTTTGATTACGTTTTGATTACGAAGTAGACAGAAAAGGTACCTGGCAAAAAGATGGTCCAAAGCGAGACGTCACTCCAACGGGCCGAAGGCCCGTTTTCGGATAGTAGATGTATTACACCATCAAAATTCGGAAGGGACGGGCCGAAGGCCCGTCCCAAACGCCGCCGGCAGGCCAAGCTGGGCCCGCTCCCTGCCGAACCGAGTTGCCGGTGGAGCGAAGTGGAGCTGGCAACTTGGTTTGGCGGAAGAGCGGGCCCAGCTTGTTCACGTTGTTTTCGCCAAGAGATGCCCCATAGCACCGAAACGGTACAAGATAGAGCAAAACGGACGAAATTTTCGGCCGTCGTAAGGTTCTACTTTTCCGAGTAACCTCTTCGGAGCCCATAAAAAAATACTTGAAAAAAAATATTTTGCAAACCTTTGGTTTTTTGATTTTTTTAAAGTCAATTTTTGAGCTAGAATGCTCATCTTCGGACTCGATCTTTTTTTTTTTGTGATACAAAACGACCCTAAAATTCCCAGATCGCTATCTCAATTTATTTTCTAGTTATCGTGCGGACAGACACACACACGCTTTTGGAAAACCAAGGCATCCTCGTGAATATTCCTAATGTGGGCTGTAGAAGAATTTCTTTGGTCACTGGACTTATTCTTGAAGATAGTTCATAGCTTAGGTGGTTTTGTGAATTCTCTTTCGTAGGCCAACCGCATGTGCCGGAGATGTAAAGTGCAAAAATTTGTTATGCACTTTAAATGTGTTGAAGATTCTGCTTTGTTACGCAATGAAGCCAATTTCCTTGCTGATGTTGCTGTTAAAAATGAGGCTTTGACTGGTGTTAAATATGACTGTGCTATTTGAGAGAAATTCCATCACTGGAATTTCCCCAAGATCTTTCGGTCGACCCTTTTCATGACTGCGAAGAAAGAATTTGCCACAATGTAATGGATGCAGTTCTCCGAAAAATGATCCCAAAGTGCTTTACCCTCAAGACTCTCAATGAGAAAATAAATGTCTTTGATTATGGACACAATGTCACCAACAAGTACCCCCAATTTCAGAAGAGTTTGCTTCAAAAGACAAACTAAAGATGTCTGGTTCTGAATTGACGTGCTTCATTTGTCTGTTCTCACTTATTGGCTGAGCGATTAGCGAAGCCCATTACTCCACTGACCGGAAAAGTTTCATTCTGTTTGTTTGTCGTCTGTCCGCACGATAACTCGAGCAAGAATTGAGAGCGATCTGGGAATTGCAGGGTCGTTTTGTATCATAACAAGCAGGCCCGCCCTTCCGTCAAACGAAGTTGCCAGCTTCGCTTCGCTGCGCCGGCAACTCCGTTCGGCAGGGGCCGGGCCTGCTTGGCCTGCCGGCGGCGATGGTCGGGCCTGCGGCCCGACCATTTCTGTCACCCGGTTTGCTGAAGAACATAATCAAATGATGTAACGGGCCTTCGGCCCGCAAAGCCCGTTGTCCTTACAATTTGCCCCGTAGACACGAGAAAGAGATGTAACGGTAAAGCACCGCGACCACAACCCACCCTTCTACTTAGCAAACGTTTTTTGGGGTGGAGGGGAGGAAGTTTCTCTTTCGCGGTTTTGGGCCTTCTACAACAAGACCCTCCAGCGCCTAAACAGTTAGAGATAGAGCTAAACGGACAAAATTTTCGCCCGTAGGGCTCTACTTGGACGAGTTACCCTTACGAGATCATAAAAAAATATTTTTTCGGACTTTTTTGACCTACCTCACTTTCTTTGATACCCCTTTTTAGTCCTGTAGAGGTGGTTGCCAGAATTTGCCGTAGGCGTTTCGTTTTCTAGGAGTGAACCTTAAGATACCCTGAAAATTTGAAGTCTCTAGCACATCTCCTTCTAGTGGAACAGACACACAGACCCGAGGTCATTTGCATAAGCCCGCTAGATAGCTTTTCTAAAGCAGAGGGGCGGGCTAAAAAGACAGATCGAGTTCAAAGATGAGCACTCTACCTCAAAAATTGGCTTTTTAGTAAATCAACAACCACAGGTTGCAAAATATTATTTGTTTTCAAATATTTTTAATGGGCTTCTACGAGCTAACTCGTGAAAGAAGAACACTGGGAGCGAAAATTTCATCCGTTTTCCTCTATCTTGTACCGTTTCGGCGCTATGGGGCATTTCTTAGCGA
>NW_026267259.1:536355-537476 GCF_000697945.3 Frankliniella occidentalis | reverse complement strand
CCGAAACGCACGAGAAAATTTGCATGTTATGGTTCCCACTACGCGCTGCCACCTCGCCACCGAATGGGGCAGGAAAGAAGGGCGCCCGGGAGTCACAGCTTCGGACGGGGCAAAGAGGCTGATCCCTGGTCGCGGAAGCGATGTGCGTTTCCGTTGTTTTGTGATTTTGTTACGTTGGCAATTAATTATCATGGGGAAGTAATTTTCAACTTCTTTCCTCCTTAGTTTTTTTTGTACCCATTTCGCCCATTTATCGACGCCGCTCCTCGCGCGTACGAAATATACCTCAGTTCTTCCATGTCGTTCTGTGCGCAGGCTTGCCAACGCACAGACTGCAAAATGAGGCGTTTTAGAATCAAGCGCTCATTGTAACTTTGACCTCAGTTATCTTTCCAACGGTAATAATTGATCGAGAATTAGTTTCGCAGCAATTTTTGTTGTACTCTCATCAGAACAGCATATCTCTGACTAACAGTACCCCTATAAACTTTACCATTGGGAAGGTTGGATCCCCATAAGTTGGGCCGTGATCTCCCAAACTCCTGGGGGCTACTCGACTCGATTGTTAAGGCTTCGCCTCTTATTTTTATTCAGATTCTTTATTTCTTATTGCTTTAAGGCTCAGCCAACTAACTTTAGGCGTTCTAAGCGGTCGGCTTCAGCGTTTTAGTTCTCTGTAATTTCCTCTCGAGTGTTTTCAGACAATGGCAAAGAAATCGATGAGGAAGCGACTGAGCCACAGAAAGAGTGGTAGATACGTCAAGAAAAAAGTGGTAAGGTTATGAGGTGTTTATGAGGTGTTTTGTTGACTGCATTGTAACAAATGTAAATCGACAATTTACATGGTTTACTCTCTTTGTTTCGCAAGACGGGTGATAACTGCAATGATGAGGACGACATGTCTTCTTCGGAACAATCCGAGCAGCATCAAGATGATGTTATGGATACAGAAAATTCAGTAAGCTGATAGCCTAATGGGTGTATGTTTACCTCACTTCATTACAGAATCTAATCTATTTAGTCTCCTACTACCGACGACGACATGTCTTCTGAACAGTCCCAGCAGCCACAAGATAAAGTTGAGGACTCAGATAATACTGTAAGTTAATTTTTTAAATATA
>NW_026267259.1:534557-536305 GCF_000697945.3 Frankliniella occidentalis | reverse complement strand
CCTTCTTGGGGAACGGACAGACGGACAGACAGACAGACACAGAGGCGATGGCATAAGCCCGCTTATATAGCTTTTAAGCAAAAGAGCGGGCTAAAAAGACCGAATGGTCTATTAAATCGTATAAAAGGCTTCATGTCACAGAATTGTAAAGGGGGAAATACTTTAACCACACATTGCGAGTCGCACCACACCCTCTTTTGGGCTTAGGGGCCCTAGATTATCTAGTATCATTAAAACGTTGATTTTTAGCCCGCCCTTCTGCTTTGAAAAAGCTATCATTAGCCCGCCCTTCTGCTTTGAAAAGCTATCAAGCGGGCTTATGCAAACGACCTCGTGTGTGTCTGTCTGTCTGTTTCACTAGAAGGAGATGTGCTAGAGAATTGAAATTTTCAGGGTATCTAAAGGTCCACTCCTAGAGAACGAAACGCCTACGGCAAATCCTGGCAACCACCCCTAAGGGTGTGAATGGGGGTATCCAAGGTTTAAAAATTCTCCCGAAAAGTGATTTTTTTTTTGTTCACCTAAGGGGTTACTCGTCAAAGTAGTGTCTTGTGGACGAAAATTTCGACCGTTTAGATCTATCTCTAACCGTTTAGGCGCTAGAGGGTCTTTTTTTGACGAAAATAATCTAAAAATTGCCGTAGTTAACAATAATTTGTAGGAAAAGGCCTAAAAGCCGCAAAATAGAAAGGAAACTCTCCCCCCACCCCCAAAAACGTTTTCTTAGCAGAAGGGTGGATTGTAGTCGCGGTGCTTCACCGTTACATCCCTTTCTCGAGTCTTTGGGACAAACTCAAAGATGACGGGTTTAAGCGGGCCGAAGGCCCGCTGCATCAGTCGATCATGTTCCTCAGCAAATCGCGTGATAGAAATGGACCATCGCCGCCGGCAGGCCAAGCAGGCCCCGGCCGGCAACTTCGTTTGGCGGAAGGGCGGGCCTGCTTGTTACATAACAATCTGTCCAAATTCGAACTTTTAATGAAAACCGTTACCGAACAGCAGAAGTTTCATTTTCCTAATTTGTTGAGTAATAAGACCCCCACAGATGGTTCGAGTATGTCAAATTTTGGGGCCGGAAAGCCCTGTTCCCGAATACCCTCCCATTAACTCGTCTCGGGTGTCAGCGCCGCGGGCCTAGCTATATGTGCGCCAGGCGCGTCGCAGCGTAACAGTGTTTCGTGAGATATCGCGAATAGTCCAGGAAAGATAGCTCAAAAACTGCCCAAAGCTGGAAAAAAATCGCTCACACTTTTTTTCAACGGTTTTCGACTCATTAGACCTTCCTTTACAACATATCAAAATTCCCCAAAAATCCCCGCATTGGCATTTTTGTAGTACCCTGTGAAACATTTACTTAATTTTATGTATTTGAGCAAAAATTGAAAATCGGCTCAGGTTGCTCGGAATGGTTTCAAATTACAAGTCATGCTAGTTTATATCAGGTTTAGGATAAAAAAAGACAAACATCCCAGAAACCCACTCAATTTTAGTCAATTTTGGTATAAAAAGGCCAAAAAAGGTCAAATTTTAACCGAAAACTATCATAATAGTAAAGAATCCGTGATGGATGTTTGGTGGTGGTGGCAGGACCGTGTGTGTGTGTGTGTTTGTGTGTGTGTGCACGCGCGCGCGCGCGCGTGTGTGTGTGTAAGAGAGAGAGAGAGAACTCAGTGGCGTCCATCGCTTCTGAGTGCGGTGTGCCAGACCGTTAGAACACCCTCCCTCCTCGACCTAAAACCACCCTCCTT
>NW_026267259.1:519947-531508 GCF_000697945.3 Frankliniella occidentalis | reverse complement strand
AAACTTGAGCAATTTCTTAGACGGTCTTGGATGTGTATTGCTGACAGGGACAAAATTCACGTCATCAAAGTTTCCCTGCAGAAGAGTGCTTGTATTCAACGTAGTGTCGTTTTTTATCCTGGAGGAGCTGTTGAACTGTTTGTGCACTCTAAGCCTGTTAACTGTGATGCTTTTGTTGAGAACGTTAAGCTTACTCCCCTTCCTCTGAGGCTGGACACCGTGGACAATTTTGTTGACAGGGCAGCAACAATAGTAGATAATATTGAGCGGATGTCTATCTGTGCTGGCTATGATGACGTAACTCGTGAAAGTAGAGCCCTTTGGGCGAAAATTTCGTCCGTTTTGCTCTATCTTGAACCGTTTGGGTGCTAGGGGGTTATTTTTTGACAAAAATGAGGTGAAAATGACCAAACAGTCTATTAAATCGTAAAAAAAATACTAGACATCGACAAATTGCATATACACTTTCAACTTGTACATTCTTTGTTCAAACCAGAAAATACAATCGGTTTTTAATTTGTTTTCAGGCGAAGCAACGTGACTCGGCTAGGTCCAAAAGCTCGCCAAATCCTAAAGGACCTCCTGGGCCTGGCACCAGGGCTTTGAACCCTGGGAAATCCGTAGCCAAGAAGGTTGCAAAGTGCAACGATGCCGGAGTAAGCATATTTGTATATTAACATATTTTTAAGTCAATAGCAACGTTCTGGTAAAAATGTTAGTTTATTTTTCAGTTTGGGGTGCAAAACCGCAGTTCTGTCATAACAAATGTCAAGATATTGTGCCCTTACGATGGGGCGATGACGTCAAACTGGAAGCATATTAATGAGCACAAACCTCCAGTTGACGCCAAGAGACTGAAGACCTATGCCCAGGGCATGTACTCAAGCAACACTAGGGGTCCCTTTCTAAGAACAGATGTAGTAGACGGCATCATGGCGGCGGCTAGCCAGGGTGAACAAAGTGTGGTAAAGTTTGTAAACAATTTTTGCCAGGCCGCAGGAGTTGGGCTCACCGATCTAAAGGGGGAATCTATTCCCATTTACGATATGAAACAAGTTTTTAACCAAGACTATGTAAGTACAGCAGTTGAAGTACTAAGCAACTTATTAAGGGCCCTGGTAAACACATGCGACGACGATCTTTTTAATTGCAGGTTGTTCCGCCAGACCAAAGATTGCAGGTCGATCTACAGGCAGACCTGGAGCTGTCGACGACCAGCGACAGCGAGTAGGACTAGCCTATATAGCCTGCATAAGACTAGAGCCAAGTGCTTTTTGTGTTTGTATGTGATTGTTTCGTGTACTAATTTGTTATCTTTTAAATTCTCTTATTCTCTTATTGTTTGCTTTTGGCTAGGAACTTTTCCTCTGTGTTTGATTATGTGTGCTGTTTCCACTGTTCACGCTAAATACAATTCATTTTGAAATAAATAAAAAAAAAAAAAGTTACACACTAGAATATTTAGTTGAAAATATTTTAGGAGTGTAACAAAAAGGCACCAGATAAGCTTCCACGTCCACGTTCGTTGGTGCTGGAAACACTTAACTAAATCTGACGATTTAGTTAGGTGGCTAAGAGAAGCTTTTTTTTTTTTGTCTGTGTTCTAGTCCGTCGTTGGGGGCAGTTTTTGGATTCCCTTCTACATGGTACTGGGAAGACGGCTGCCACGGAAGTTTAACTCTTCCGCAGACGACTCTGCCAATGTCGTGGAATGGTAATCCTAGCAAAAAAGAATAAATTTCGTTAATTCAGAACACATCAACTGAAAAAGGTACACGAATTAAATATCTGAAGTTCACTTCCCTTTTATTACTTTACCTGATTTAAGTTACATTTTAAATCTTCTTTAGGCTGCCATTCGATTCGCCTCGTTATCCTTGGAAGAGCGCCAAGCCTGAAAAAACAGGGATCATCCAAAGTAAGAATGTGCAACTTCAATGGAGTTGCAAGTCTTCAATATGGTCTCTTAAAAATTGATGCATCAGTGACAGAAATCGACTCACTTACCTGTACGGGTGTACAACTGTACAAAGGAAAAATGTATAACGCATTCGATGTACGCGTTTTGTACAAGAATATGTGCTGAATGGCCCATTCACCGTAACGGTTCCGAAAATATTGATTTTTTCGAAAACATATGAACTTGTAAAGAGTTTCTTGTGAATAAAATTCATTTGTGAAACTAAATATCGTCTCATTTAAAGTCCCCTTGAATTGATTGAACTAATAGTAGAGGGTACGCAGAGCAAGTTTGTAAATGCAGTGCATGAAAGAAAAATCTGCGATAATAGTAAATAGGAAAAAAGAAAATGATAAGACTTACGGAGAACAAGCCGAAACCAAAGCATGCGCCAAGGATGTTCTCGTTGATCAAGAACAGTGTTTCGTGAGATATCGCGAAGCCTGTTACGCGAGACGTGGTCTGGCGCACATATAGCTAGTTTACAACAGCTTCAATATATATACAAGTGAGATACGTAGATAGCACAGTAATGACAGGCGGTGGAATAGCAGGTGTGCCAACGTATGGAAATACAATATAACATCAACAGTCCCCTTTAAACAAATTCCCCATAGTGTCTGTGCCGCAACTTCTGGACACAGGATTTGGAGTGACTTTCAGGAGGGGAAAGTGCATCGTCAGTGATAATAATGAAGATGAATATTTGACTGCTTACAGGAATGGAAATCTTTTCTGTTTGGATGTTGATTCTGTGGACCAGGCATTTGTGGCGACTGAGGCCAAAGATGATTTTATGCCTGAAGAAGCTGGCAAGCCGTTCTCTGACAAGAATGACCTTTGGCATAGGAGGCTAGGGCATTTGCATGAACGAGGCATGAGCAAGGCAGCGGACCTTGTAAGTGGAGTAAAGAAGATTTCTGAACTCGATTGTCCGACCTATTTTTCTCCGACCTGGTGATTTTTCCAAAATCCCCAAAATCGTTGTCCGACATAGGTTTTGTCCGAACTACTTTTGTCCGACCTGTTTTCTCCGACCTCGTCGAAATGCTCCAATTTCGGGAGAATGTAGTCAAAAGAGGAACAATCTTCAGAGGCCATAGAGGGGTACTTTAGGTGCCATTCGGGAGAGACCGCGACTATGGCGGAGTGCAACGCCACGTCATAGGAGGCTGGGGGAAAAAAAGACGCTCTGGGTGACTGTGACGATGGGCGGGCAGAGCCTCGTCACAGGGGCCACGAAGTGTAGCAGGGGTCGTGACGAAGTACCTTCACCGGTATTCTTGGGCAAGTGCGTAAGTGTCAGTATGTATGAGTGGCTTATGAGTGCTCGCGCCTGGAGGGTGGGCCATCCCTGCGCAGCCGTGTCGATGGGGTTGCCTAGTCAGCCTGCGGAATCCCGCTCTCCCGCGTCGTTTTGGCTACGTGAACGTCCGCAAGCACTCATAGCGCCTGGTAGGTAGGCATCATCTTGCCTGCAGTGCAACCGCGTGGCCTACGTTGAGTTTTGCAGGCGCCGAGCTCCTGTGACTTGCCTATCGAATCTTATAGGAAAGTTGGTACTTTCTGGACGACCCCCTTTGGCACTCTCGTCTGTGCCCTTTGGTGTATGTTAGATGTTTGCCCTGTATGCCCACCATTCCTTATTAACCCGTGATCTTTCTGTTCTGTTTTCTGTGATTGCATGCACATCGTCTGCCGTGTGACTGGAGTGCTGCTGACTGTGCCGACGCCTACTGACTGCGCTTCGCTGGAGAATGCACTTGCTCACGCCTATTTCACCTGTCATCTGACAGAGGTGCGTATGTCACAAATTTGGAATTTTACAGGGGAAGCTCTTTTTAAACGAACCAGTTTCTACCACACGCGCCGCGCGCGGAGGGCCAGAGCGTCATGTCGCCGCGACCACCTGTTGCATTTTAATTCCACCAAGTAACGTCTTACGTTACGTCTTACGTTACAGTTACAGTTGTTCAGTGCCTCGGTCAGAGCAAACACCTCTATGTTTAGTGTTGCGGGTTTGCATACCATTTCATGCCGCAAGGGCCAAGACGCAATATAAGCTGACAGCATAGGCGAAGCACACCCCGTACAACTAAAAATGTTAACTTCTGTATTAACATAAGATATATAATTTAGTTTTCTTTATCAAGGGTTCGTTTCGTAGTTTACACGAAGTGTTAACGTTTTTGTGCCATCAATCTATTTTTTAAAAGGAATGGATGTAACAGCTAGAAGTTATCTATTAATAAATACTTAAAAGTATAGTAAAGAAAAAAATTGCTTGAACGCAATAGTTTGCAAGATAGACTAACATACGCTGTTTTGCTACCAAGCTGTCATCTGACCAAATATACGTAAGTCAGTGACATACGCACATTTGACTAGATTTTTGCTGACATGCGCACATTTTGTCAGATGACAGTGACATACGCTCATTTGTCAGATGGAATTTCTGTTGACATACGCTTGTTGGTCAGATGACACTGACATGCGCACAATTTAAATGACTTTCATTGAATAACTTTGTAGAATTAAGTTTGCATGGTTTCATCAAAGATTCCTTTCCACTACCATTTTACAAAGAGCACGAAACGAAACGAGGTTGTGTTGTTGGTTGTGAGTTCCCTACCTGCTGTGATGAGGCAGGAAGTCATCCTGGTTGTTGGTTATGTCACTCCACTGTTAAAGGTGACATGCTCAGTAAGCACAATGTCTTGTCCTTGTGACCGGCCCTGTGGACCATGAGATGGTAGGGAATACAATAGAAGACAATCGTTATGCATGTCTTGCTGAAACTCGAAGGAAAACACAGCAGACACAAATCACACACTTAGGAAGTCACAATGATTCGTCACTTATCACAATAAAAGTGTTGTTTTGATGTAGTTGTGTAAAAAAGTGATTTTTGAAACATCAGTGACATACGCACCTCTGTCAGATGACAGGTGATTTATGGTGCACTTGCCGGTGTACCTGTTCCGCTTCTGAAGTGGTGTGGACAGTGTTGTGAAGTGCCTGTGGAGCTTCTGCTTTCTTAAACCGAATGAACAAGGACCATTACAGTAACCTATTCAAAACTAATATTTATCTCATTTAAAATGCAGTACAACAAAAATTGCAGCTGAGACCTCCGCCATTGTGCGGCAACGATCGAGTGAGCCGAGTGCACCCAAGGTTAAGGCGACGCAGCTGCAGTCGAAGGGCGTTTCACCAGTGCGTGCTTCTGAGAATGTTTGCTTACAACTGTTTCTCGTGTGCAAGATGATGTGAGAACGCGACCTTCAAACGTCGAGTGCTTCGCACCTGCTGCTCCATGGTTTTTATCCAGTGTGTGTCTTCCTCGTGGCTTATCATGGTTTGAATGGTTTCTTACACTTGTAAGTAGGACACGCGACTTCCAAACGTCGGGTGCACCTGCCACTCGAAGGCTTTCTCTCCAGTGTGCGGTTCGCTCAAACGTTTGCGATAACGTGGCACAGCTACGCACTCGAATGATTTCTCAAACGTGTGCACCTCACTACCAAACGTCGTTTGTTATACACTCGACAAGGTTTCTCTCCAGTGTGTGGTTGTCAGTACACTTGCGGTCAACTGTTTCTCACGTGTGTAAGAGTGGTGTAAACATGCGACTCGCAGGCGAAAGCCAAGACTACTCCTGATGATGTGGTTCTCGCTATCGAACGCTTCTCGAAAGGATCAAGTGATGTGCACTCGAATGGTTTCTCACAAAGTGTACACCTCAATACCAAACGCCATGTGTTTGTTAGGCACATACCCTCTACTGTCCTTTCTCCAGTGTGTTGTCCTTATTTTGTTGGGGGGGGGGGGCTTGAACAAGCCGATCATAGCCAGACTCCTGGTGTGGGGCTGACCATGGAGACCCGTTGGTGACCACTGCAAGCACATTTCAACTCAAGTCCACTTACATGGTCTTAGACTTCCCTGATTGTACCCAGCCTCGCATCAGTGGACTACGCCGAGGGCACGATGTAGTGTAACTACGAGGACCATGGACTTCCCTGCGCCGTGAGAGCTTAGCGCCGTGGAGTTAGGCAGCCAATGCTGCACCGCCACCAAAATGATCGAGTTTCAAGGTTGGTTGGTTGGCACTACTGGAGTGTCGGGTCGGAAGGTTGCGGAGGATAATTGTCATGGCGACTTGTTGATTTTCCCTCCTGTCCCAAATTAGGGGAACTTCTTTGATCGACTTCGCGGTTGGACTATGTGTCGTAAATGGTGTTAAATTTGAGTTAAAAATATTCTGACTGTTGATACGCGTATCGGAATCGTTTGAATTGCACGGCAGTTATTACGTTTGTGTTGGGGGTTAGGGTGCGGGCATCTTTCCTAACTCTTGCATTTAGTTTTGCTATGTTCCGATGCGTTGGCCGGCTGAAATTAACGATCAACATTAATCCGAACTACTGCTCCTCTGAAAGCTCGCCGTTGTCGAGTTACACCCCGTGATTTGTGCCTGATTTCTTTTCATTTCAACAGGTGAGCGGAGTGTACGTGCTTTTGTCGTGGCGGATGTTTGGTGTGTCGATTTCGTGACGAGCTCTGTTAGACGTCGTTCTAGGGTCTCTAGTAAACTTCTGAAATCCGAGGTGAGTCCTTAACTTATCGAATTCGAACGCGGTGTCTATTATGTTCTCACACTGAGTGAGGTTGTGCGATTGCCTATGGCCCTGCTGCCATAGCCTAACATTGTCTGTTACTACTCTAGAACACTCAATGAATCTCGAACGTTTCCTCCAAAGTAAATTTACAAAGAATTTGGATAATTTTAATCATTTGCTTTTCACGTCAACAGGTCGTGAGTTGAGTATTGAGATTCTTCGGGGAGATTCTGTAGATGGTGATTTCGCAGTGAACGTGATCTTTGAGATACCGGTCTGTGTTGGATTGTGATGAGGTGAGTATCAAATTCAATTTTCTTGGACTCAGCAGAATCTGATTTCAAAACATTTGTTGAAGTTCTAACCGGGTGATTCTCAGAATACGGGCCGTTTAGATTCCGCGGCCCTTCACAACTATGTGATATGGTTTGAAAAGGTTTTTATACCATCTAGATACTCGAAAGCACTAATACTACCTGGTGCAACACTAAAAACCTAAGAATACTGCAACAGTAGGTGACTAGAGCAGTTTAAATGGTCAAAATGTGAACTCCAGTACGTTCCTAATGTCTGAGTTCATGCGGACTTGGCCAAATTCCGGACAATTTTAAGGGAATAGTCGTCTAAGGCACATTGCATGTCTGGAGTGACATATCCAGGGAACGCAAGGAATGAATTTCGATGTGGAAATATTTTTCTATATTTCGTCAGGAGACGACCAAAGTCGTTCTCACTAACTTTTTCAAAAAGTAACGGAGTTCACAATGTTTGCACCGACGTCAAACTGGGCAGAGGCAGAGTAACAATTCTACACCCACAGTACTACTCTGTAGGGACTATTAATGTTCCCCGAAGCAATCGGCAGAGCTCCTACTTCGTCATCGTCAAAAACTGTCTTCAAATTCGAAAGTTGGCTGGTACGCTTTTGCAGTGTGAACACCGTGTCGCCTCCACACAGGCACGATTGCGTCTTATCAAATGCCCCTTTCGATGAAAAGGAAGGTTTTGATGTGCTGCTTCTTTTGTGGCTAAGCGGATCCTTGCATCTGCAACCCCGGATTAGTAATGCTCCAATTAGTACCTTCTGACTTGTGAACTCCGTATCCCCTTTTGTAGGTCTGACCTTTGTTTAATAACTTTTAGTTACAGGAAACGCGTTGTAATGACCTAATGAGATAATATGTAGTAAGGGGTTAATTTAGAACTGTATATTATGAGGTTGGGCATCTGTGGAGCAGTGTCGGGGCGAAAAACAAGTTATTTATTGCAATGTTCTAGTCATACTAAAACGCATAAAATGGGGATGAATGGATGTAAAATATGAGTACGACACACTAGTGGAGCGAACAAAAGACTGATTAAAAGGTGCGGGAGGCAATATTTGAGTTTTATCATTGATTGAACGTGACCACAATGGTCTTTTAACGTTGTACTAGAAGTACGTGATTTGAACTATCCCCACTTTACACGTATCTTATTCGAAGGTAAATAAAACCATTGCGACCCAAAAACCCAGTAAAATCGTTAAAAAAAAATAAAAATTTTAGGAACTCCCAAATGGCCCGTATTCTGAGAATCACCCCCATTAATTGTTTGTTGTAGGTTCCGTGGAGATTGAGTCAGATTAATGATGGAACTGCCTCGGCCACCCAGTATTCCTCGTAACCCATGGCAGGTGAGTGCCCTCTTTTAATTAAATTGTAAATTATTACTATACGTAACTCGTCAACTTTGTAACTTCTTCTCTTTTGTTCATACAGAGTGATCGTTGTTAAGGTTACTGGGCTGGTTTGAAAATATGATCCATTTTAACCTGCACACGGCATCTGTTGTATCTTCATCTGCATTCAAGCTGCAGCTCTTACCTTTTTGAGTCTGTTTTAGTGTTTAAATTATGTGATGATGGTTGGGTCAAACAGTTCTATTTCAATTCACCTTCCACAAAAAAGGTTTCTTCAATAACCTTCACAACTAGGTTTATGAGCTTGACTCCTTCATCATAGCTGCTTTCTGATGTTGATAAACTACAGTATGCATGGATCTGTAGGCTGCCATTTTTGTATTGGTTGCTTTTGCTCGGCTTTGCATTATCATTTTTAATTCTGCTTGTTGTGCTTTTGCCTTATGCTCTGCCGCTTGAATGCCTTATGTTATTTGGCTGCATGTGCCTTTTCACTTGGCCGACGCGCGCAATAGCTTTCCAGCAACTCTGTGACAACTGTCTTTGATTTGCACGTGTTCTTTTGCTTCTATGAATGTAGCGTTGCATTGCTCTTTACTTAGTTGATTTATCTTGATTGGAAAGTAGGTATTTGGAATGTGTAGGCTCATCAACTTTAGTTGTGAAGGAATATTTAACAATTACTTACCACCTTCTACCCTTGTTTGTTCAGAGTCACCCAATCATCACTTTTGATTTCAATACACCGTAAAAATGTCTTTGTAGGCAATGTTTTTGTTACTCTATGCTAGGATTCACGGAGATGTTTCTATTATCAATGCAGATCTGTATGTTCAGCATTTGCTATTGATGTATTCCAGTATGGGGCTACTGATGTACTGATGTTTTTGGATTATACAGTTGAATTTAAATTTGCCTTCTACAAAATGTATTATATTCTAATGCCTTCACAACTGATTATGAGCTTTAGTGTTTGCTGCTTTCTGATGTTGTCAAACTATAGTATGTAGAGATCTATGTATGCTGCTATTTTTCTATGTTTGTATGTTTATGCTGTAATTTTTGTATAGAATGCTTTGGTGCTGCTTTTTGCATGCTTATATTGAATGCCTTTTATTTTGCTTGCACGATTAGCTTCGTTGTTTAAAATCCATCTTATTTTGCTGCTTCTGCCTTTTCGCTTGGCCTCGCTCAAAGCCTTTTAGCATTGTCATGATAGCTGTGTTTGATTTTCATGTCTACTTGTTGCTTCTGCTTCTATGCATTTAGCATAACATTTCTTCTTTTTTTTTTCATCTATTTATAAGTAGTGATTTGGCTCGTCTGCTCTTGTGAAGGAATTTAAGTGACTTTGCTAATATCACCATTGTGTTTTGTTCTGAATGCATCCAACCATCATTATTGATGTTAATACCTGTGAAATTTTCTTTCCAGGTGAAGTTATTGTTATTCTATCCTAGCATCCAGTAACATGTATTTATTATCAAAGCAGATCTGTCTCTGTTGTAAATCCCCTCTCCCCTCCCCTGCCCCCATTCACTTTTTTAAGTGATAGATAATGTGCAGCAATGTTTCTACTGTCAACGTTTTCTAGTCCCACATTCCTGAATGTATCCATAGTGCCTAACTCTTACCACTCCCTTCTCATGTTGCAATGCTGTACGCTTTTCTATCGTGCCTCCCCTCCCTGTAGATATTTGTTATTGTTTTAAGAACTTCCTTAGAGCTTTGCCGCTTGCCTGGTGGAATGTGTTTTCTAATGATTGCTTTTTTGCCTATGCCCATGCAACTCTCGCTTTCTTTTAGTTGCTTTTATTTTAGGCTTAAGCCGTAAACATCAATCCGAAGCCTCCTGCTAGTCTTATTTGTTTTGAGTCTATTCAAAAAGTTGATTATCATGTCATGTGACTCCTACCAGACTCATTTCAAACAGACATGTATCTGTGTATTCTAGAACACCTTGCTCAATGTGTATGGTGAAACTCATTGTTAAATGCTTTTGTGATAAACTATGAATTTTTTTCTTAAATTTGTGAAACTGATAAAATATAAATTGTTCTATTTATGGCACATTGTCAACTTAGATTGGATCTGTAATGCTTTTGCTTTTGTGCTTTTGTATATTTTTATTCGCTTTCAAGCCCTACACTTCTTTGCCTCTTTCACTGCTTCGTTTTAGTTAGCAGTTTTTTGGTTTTAGTACAAACGTCTTTTATTGCTTTGCAAATAACTGCCATTCTGCACAAGAGATTGTATGTTGCTTGTGTAAGCTTAACACGGCTTAACAAATGTTTACAAGAGCTAGTTTGTTTTAAATTTCTGCTATTTGTGATTGAGAAGCAATTCCTTTGGCATGCGTTTCTTGCTTATAAAAGCTCTAGTTTTCCTCAAAATTTTGATATTTCCTTGTGCAGTAGTACCTTGTCTGCTTCTTTGTTGCTGTAGTGCAACTTCTCTGCTTCATCTATCTTAAATCCAGTTGTGAAAAGCCCCATATCTATATTGAGAATGCTCTTGCTCTTACTATGTTAAAATGAATTTTGCCAAGCCTTTTCAAAAGTTTTGGATGGTATGTTGTTGAAGTTTTTCCTGAGATTCATCCTTTGTATTTGCTAAATTGATACCCATCTAGAACAGAATTTTTTTTCCAAAGATTTGTGAAAATTATTAATCAACATTTAAGAATGAAATTTGAGGGAGGTGTTGGCCCTGTGAGCAGTGATTTTATTTTAAGGTGACCCTTTGTAAGTTTTAGGGGATGCACACATTTTGCAGTGTTTTGTGCCTAGAATTTACCTGTCTTTTTCAGTGTACAGTATTGTCGTTCAATAAAAACTGTTATGTTCTCAGCACGTGATAACCTTGAGAAATTTTCTGAACTTATTTGATCCCACAGTATGCAACATCATTTATAATGGAACTTGTCACATGTTTCTACAGAGAAATGCCATCAGTATACTACTTACAAAACATCTATTTGAAATTGGTTCAAGTGATGTCGAATTGGAAGTGACAGAATTACTTTGTCTAGCAGTCATACTGTAATTGAAGGCATAACTTAGTGTAGCACCTCGACTGCTCCTGATTAATTCATGAACCCCTCTACACAGGATCTCGCTAGTTCAGATTCATACCGTACCAAGTTTGACAAATTTTGCAGCTTTTCACTTCAGCAGTAAGATTAAAGCAAGCATATAAGAACTGGAGGGCAATATTGACAAAGGAAAAGCAAATTGGGTTTTTAACCCGGGTGAAACGGTTTGTATACAACTCAGTGAAAAATTTTATTACAATTTAT
>NW_026267259.1:517968-519551 GCF_000697945.3 Frankliniella occidentalis | reverse complement strand
ATACTGACAAAGTAATACAGTTTTACCAAATGTAATACAGCTACCTTTATACAGCCTTATACAATTGACTCTGTATACAAATTTACTGTCAATGTTTTTTCACCCGGGAAGAAAAAAATGTAAAATGAAAATGTAAAATGTAATTAAAACATTCAAAAATGATTAAAAGATTCAAAGCACAAGTAAAAGTACAATTCAAAAGTCACAATCAAATGTCAGCCACAATTATGCCTGCTTGTCCTGCAAAAGAAAAGAACATGCATTAACATTTTTTAACAAGAGACAGAGTTAAGATATATCCTGCAATTGGTCTAAAATCCCACATTTGAATATATTTACAATATTTAAAAGATATGTGAAGTGAAATATGAAGTTATATAACTCAATTCCTAGCAAAATTTGCGGCAGTTTGCTAAATTTACCTGATCTGCTGCTGCTGTTGCTGCTTTAAGTTCTTCAGGCGTCAAAACTTGAAGTAAAACATTGCACATTTTGTCCTCGCTAAAAGCTCTCATGACTTTACTAGGTGTTAACTTTACGTTCTTCTTAGACGACTTTGCTTTTGAACTCTTAGTCTCCCCCTTCTGCAGCAGCAAAAAAGTGTGAAGTGTGAGGGCAAAGCAATTGAATAAAATAACTAAAAGTGGGAAAAAATTAACTCCACTTACTTTCGTTGCTGGTTCGAAGTCCATATTCTCTTCCTCCTCATCGTCGTCACTCTGAATTATCTGTCTACCCTTTCTGGAAGTCTGGAAAAAATGTAAGTTCTCAGCAACAGAAAGTTTATACTAGAAAATAAAAATGCTTGTAAATAAAATCAGATCCTCTAGAGTAGTAAACCCATCTTTAGCTTTACCAGCTCACCTGTTCTTTTTTCGACAGCCTAGCTTCAAGTTTATTCTAGAAAAAAAAAGGCATCTCCTTAACTCAGTACAAAGCACCTCTTTTTCACGCAACAAATTATGTGCATATAGAACGGTGTAACATACCTTTACAGAGGCAAAGGATGGCATTGCTTTGGCCTTAGGGTTTTCGATTACCATTTCCTCAGTGCCAATAGTTTGGAGACCCTGAAATACAAAGAAGGCACATGCCTGAATACAGATTGTTCAAAGGGATAAATACCTACAAAAAAAGCGCAAGTCTTATGAACAAAACTCAAATTACAGTTCTACTGGCGGCTGCTTTCCTGGTCACGAGTGGTGGAGTCAACTGGAAAGTAAAAAAGGAAGTTAGTCAAAAGAACCCTCGATATCCCTGATGAGCCAATGGACAGTCCGTGGAATGGTCCGCATATGTCCGTGGCTGTCCTGGTGTAGTCCCCACCCCAACTCTCCGTGGCTGTCCTTGTGCAGTCCCCAACTGTCCGTGGCTGTCCTTGTACAGTCCCCAACTGTCCACCGTGTCTATTGTGTCCATCAGTCTGTCCGAGGACCAGTCCATGACCTGTCCTCGGTTGAGTCTGCATTCATAACTACAGTCCGTCGTTTGAAACGTCCATGGCATGTGTCCGCAGCTGTCCACCACGGCTCGTCTGTCCATAAATCTGTCCGTTACCTATGACCACCAAATGCCTACGGACC
>NW_026267259.1:511993-514428 GCF_000697945.3 Frankliniella occidentalis | reverse complement strand
TACTGCCTGAAATTGAGGAATTTGATGAAGTAAATGCTGGCACAGGTTTGAGGAGGAGTACAAGGGTAAGAATTCAACCACGTCATTTACAGGATTATGTAACTCTTGCATCCATTGCTAGTTTTGTAAGTGAGTTAAGTGAATCTGGAGAAACAAATGATAACATTTGTTATGATAAAGTAGATTCAAGTGTTCTGAATATATGTAATGATGTACCGTTACTTTTTGATGACATTCAATACAGGAAGGATAAGAACAAATGGATGAAGGCTGTAAATGACGAACTTCAAGCATTGAATGATAATGAGACATGGGATTTAGTGAGCCTTCCATCACATAAGAAACCCATAAACTGCAAGTGGGTATTTACTGTAAAGGTTGATGCTGCAGGTAAAGTGGAAAGATATAAGGCAAGAGTAGTTGCCAAAGGATGTGCACAAAGACCAGGTGTTGATTATAACGAGACATATGCTCCTGTCGCTAGAATTACTACTGTACGTGTATTTTTGAGTTTAGTTAATAAGTATAACCTGTACGTACATCAGCTGGATGTAACATGTGCCTTTTTGAATGGAGATCTAGAAGAAGAAATATTTATGTGGCCTCCTCAAGGTTTGGATGTAAATGGAGATATAGTGTGTAAACTTAAGAAATCCCTTTATGGTCTAAAACAGGCACCCAAAGAATGGAACAAGAAATTTAATGAATGTGTGAAGTCAATTGGTTTTGATCAATGTAATGCTGACAGATGTATCTATGTGAGGAGGAAGGATAGAGATGTAGTGTATTTGTTACTATATGTTGATGATTTCTTGATTGCAAGTAATAATGAGGAACTGCTACATGAGATTAAGAATAATCTCATGCTTACATTTAAAATGAGAGATCTTGGAGAAGCTCTGTATTTTCTAGGCATTAAAATAACGAGATCTACTCATGGTTTATTCCTCTCACAGGAAAATTATGTAAAGAAAATTGTTCAAAAATTTAAAATGGACACTAGCTCAGCAGTCCAGACTCCACTGGAGCCTAGCCCAAATCTTGATTTGTCTGGATCTATAATTGTCAAAGAGAAGCCATATAGAGAGTTAATTGGAAGCCTAATGTATGCAACTATGTTTACAAGACCAGACATTTGTGTCGCAGTCAACCTGTTCAGTCAATTCCAGACAAATGCAACAGAAATTCAATGGAAAGGATTAAAAAGGATCTTAAGATATTTACAGGGTACACCCAAATTAGGTATCTGGTTTAAAGGGAATTCTAATTATCCATTAGTCTTGTATGTTGATGCTGATTTTGCTAACAATCCAGGAAGGAAGTCTATCTCGGGCTTTGTGATTGAAATGTTTGGAGATCCTGTACTTTGGGCAACCAGGAAACAAAACTCTGTCGCCTTATCGTCAACTGAAGCTGAATTTGTTTCATTAGCCACTGGTGTGGCTGAATTGCTGTGGCTAAAACAACTCCTGAAAGATTTAGGTGTACCAGTTACAGAACCTATTCCTGTGTTTGAAGATAATCAACCCTGTATTCATGCTCTAGAGTCTTGGGAAACGAAACGTTTAAAACATGTTGATGTAAAGTACAATTTTGTGAAAGATCTGCATCGTTCCAAAATTATAAATGTTAAATATATACCTACTGGTGAACAGAAGGCTGATATATTCACTAAAGGACTTCCATTTGAACTGTTCAAGAAGCATAGAATTAATATAGGGATGTGTGAACTGTCTACTTAAGTTAAGTTCTCTTTATTTGTACTTGAGATTTGTTTATGTATTTTTGTATTTTTGTATTCAGTATTCAAAATCGAGGAGGAGTGTTGTGGTATGACGATTTCTCATACTGAATTGTAATGCGTGCATGAGAAATTGCCATTCCCAAAGATCTGACTAAGAGGGGAATACCTGGAAGACGCTATGACTCACTGTTCGTCTCTGTACAAGGGCACAAGTGTGGAATAAAAGTGAAGAGTTAATTAAGAGATTTCAGTGTTTAATTTAGAGAAACTACCCAAACCTGATAATAAAACAACATTAATAATACCAAGAAAAGTCACTCTGATGTCAATGATTGAGCAATAAAGCAAAATCAATAACAAAACCTCTTCAGAGAGACTTACACTTATTACTTCATTGGGATCATCAGCTCGTAAATGGGTGATTCTCAGAATACGGGCCATTTGGGTGGGAGTTCCTAAAATTTTTATTTTTTTTAACGATTTTACTGGGTTTTTGGGTCGCAATGGCTTTATTTACCTTCAAATAAGATACGTGTAAAGTGGCGATAGTTCAAATCACGTACTTCTAGTACAACGTTAAAAGACCATTGTGGTCCCGTTCAATCAATGATAAAACTCAAATATTGCCTCCCGCACCTTTTAATTAGTCTTTTGTTTGCTCCACTAGTGTGTCGTACTCATATTTTACATC
>NW_026267259.1:505576-511943 GCF_000697945.3 Frankliniella occidentalis | reverse complement strand
TCCATCGACTCTTCTCTAATTTTACGCACCAAACAGTTGCTTACCGTCATAGTATACCCACGGACACTTGTGGACACTTGCGGACTGAGATGAGTTCAACCACTCGAACACTAGATGGCGCTTCGGAATTTTGGCACATCAAAGTTTTTAATAAGTCATTTGTACGTGAATAAATCTTTTTAACTAGTACATTTGATAATCTGTGGTTGAAGAAAGAGGTACTTAGGCTGTTCACACTTGTCCTTTATCTAGTCAACCCTTATATTGTTTGTCATATGACGTATTGCACCAACTCGCGGTGGTCATATCCCACCTCTTCAGACTAAGACCCCACCCTCTGTCCGGTTCGCCCGGAGTCCTCCATCGCCACCAGTGGACGGGATGGCGGCAATTTTTGAACCGAAGATCGTGATGTCATCACAGTCACTCAATGCTACCTTTTTAACGCAACAGATTGCTATGGGGTTTCCTTCAAACGTCCCGGACAGCTCGGGATTGTAACGCGGGCAAACCTCGTGGACTGGATTGCGGACAGTGCCACAAATAGGTTCTCGGACCATTGCGGACAGAGCCACGGATAGATAGGATCTGAGATGACTGCGGACAGTGCCACGGACACGATCGCGGGCAGCATATTTCAACGAAATTTCCTTTAACCAGCCCGGACAGCTACAGCTACACGGACAATCATCGTGATCGTGGACAGTTTTGCGGACTATGGTGGACACGGATAGGATCTCGGGTGACTGCGGACGGCTGCGGACAAGTCCACGGACGTTTTAATCCACGGACTGGGGCCACGGACAACTCATGGACATACCAGTGGACATGTCCTCAAATTGTCCTCATGTAGTCCGCAGCCGCTGTCCGTGAGCTCTGTCCATCGGCTCATCAGGGATGTTGATTTCACTTCAATCATCATTGACCATTCATTTAATTTGACAGGAAAAACAAATTTTACTTTCTGTCTCTTCCTGAGACCTTCCGCCACCTCCTGAAAAAAAGTATATACAAATGACACATCCTACATATATTCTGTACTAGTTAACAGAAATATAAGGGAGAAAATCTTGCCTTGACTGAGCTTAAATCTAACTCCTCGCCTTCCGATTCATATGTACCAGTATCGTCCACTATTGATCTGTAAAATTAATTGTTGTGGTATGACGATTTCTCATACTGAATTGTAATGCGTGCATGAGAAATTGCCATTCCCAAAGATCTGACTAAGAGGGGAATACCTGGAAGACGCTATGACTCACTGTTCGTCTCTGTACAAGGGCACAAGTGTGGAATAAAAGTGAAGAGTTAATTAAGAGATTTCAGTGTTTAATTTAGAGAAACTACCCAAACCTGATAATAAAACAACATTAATAATACCAAGAAAAGTCACTCTGATGTCAATGATTGAGCAATAAAGCAAAATCAATAACAAAACCTCTTCAGAGAGACTTACACTTATTACTTCATTGGGATCATCAGCTCGTAAATGGGTGATTCTCAGAATACGGGCCATTTGGGTGGGAGTTCCTAAAATTTTTATTTTTTTTAACGATTTTACTGGGTTTTTGGGTCGCAATGGCTTTATTTACCTTCAAATAAGATACGTGTAAAGTGGCGATAGTTCAAATCACGTACTTCTAGTACAACGTTAAAAGACCATTGTGGTCCCGTTCAATCAATGATAAAACTCAAATATTGCCTCCCGCACCTTTTAATTAGTCTTTTGTTTGCTCCACTAGTGTGTCGTACTCATATTTTACATCCATTCATCCCCATTTTATGCGTTTTAGTATGACTAGAACATTGCAATAAATAACTTGTTTTTCGCCCCGACACTGCTCCACAGATGCCCAACCTCATAATATACAGTTCTAAATTAACCCCTTACTACATATTATCTCATTAGGTCATTACAACGCGTTACCTGTAACTAAAAGTTATTAAACAAAGGTCAGACCTACAAAAGGGGATACGGAGTTCACAAGTCAGAAGGTACTAATTGGAGAATTACTAATCCGGGGTTGCAGATGCAAGGATCCGCTTAGCCACAAAAGAAGCAGCACATCAAAACCTTCCTTTTCATCGAAAGGGGCATTTGATAAGACGCAATCGTGCCTGTGTGGAGGCGACACGGTGTTCACACTGCAAAAGCGTACCAGCCAACTTTCGAATTTGAAGACAGTTTTTGACGATGACGAAGTAGGAGCTCTGCCGATTGCTTCGGGGAACCAATTTGAAATAGATGTTCTGTATGTAGTATACTGATGGCATTTCTCTGTAGAAACATGTGACAAGTTCCATTATAAATGATGTTGCATACTGTGGGATCAAATAAGTTCAGAAAATTTCTCAAGGTTATCACGTGCTGAGAACATAACAGTTTTTAGCCCGCCCTTCTGCTTTGAAAAAGCTATCCAGCGGGCTTATGCAAACGACCTCGTGTGTGTCTATGAGTCTGTGTGTCTGTGTATGTGTTCCACTAGAAGGAGATGCGCTAGAGACTTCCAATTTTCAGGGGATCTCAAGGTTCACTCCCACAAAACAAAACGCCTACGGCAAATCCTGTCAGCCACCCCTAAGGGGCTTTAAGGGGGTATCGAAGAAAACAGGAAAGGCCCAAAAAGTTGGATTTTTTTTTTATTATGATCTCCGAAGGGGTAATTTGAGCAAGTAGAGCCCCTCAGACGAAAATTTCGTCCGTTTTGCTCTATCTCTCACCGTTTGGGCGCTAGAGTGAGTTTCTCTCACAAAACTGTCCCAAAAATGAATTTATTAATTTTCGAAAATATTGGATGGTCTCCTTAGGGGTAACTCGTCGAAGAAGAGCCCTCCGGGCGAAAATTTCGTCCGTTTGGCTCTATCTCTTACTGTTTAGGCGCTGGAGGGTCTTTTTAGACGAAAACACTGTTTTTCAACGAATGTGACGTCACATTCGTTTCAATGTTAATCGTGTCACGTTCGTTTGAATGTTGTGTCATATTCGTTTAAACGTGAATCGGCCAAGCCTGGGCGCCATTAGAGCATCACCTCACCTGAAGTCACGTTTAAATTAATATGACACAATATTCAAACGAATGTGACAAGTTTCACATTAAAACGAATGTGACGTCACATTCCTTGAATAACAGTGAATTAGCTAAAAATTGCCACAGTGAACAATAAGATGTAGAAAAAGGCCTAAAAACCGCAAAATAGAAAGGAACGGAAAGGAAACTTTCCCCCACCCCCAAAAAACGTTTTCTAAGCAGAAGGGTGGGTTGTAGTCGCGGTGCTTCACCGTTACATCCCTTTCTCGAGTCTTTGGGGCAAACTCAAAGATGACAGGTTTAAGCGGGCCGAAGGCCCGCTCCATCATTCGATCATGTTCTTCAGCAAATCGCGTGACAGAAATGGTCGGGCCGCAGGCCCGACCATCGCCGACGGCAGGCCAAGCAGGCCCGACCCCTGCCGAACGGAGTTGCCGGCGGAGCGAAGCGGAGCTGGCAACTTCGTTTGGCGGAAGGGCGGGCCTGCTTGTTTTATTGAACGACAATACTGTACACTGAAAAAGACAGTCAGGTAAATTCTAGGCACAAAACACTGCAAAATTTGTGCATCCCCTAAAACTTACAAAGGGTCACCTTAAAATAAAATCACTGCTCACAGGGCCAACACCTCCCTCAAATTTCATTCTTAAATGTTGATTAATAATTTTCACAAATCTTTGGAAAAAAAATTCTGTTCTAGATGGGTATCAATTTAGCAAATACAAATGATGAATCTCAGGAAAAACTTCAACAACATACCATCCAAAACTTTTGAAAAGGCTTGGCAAAATTCATTTTAACATAGTAAGAGCAAGAGCATTCTCAATATAGATATGGGGCTTTTCACAACTGGATTTAAGATAGATGAAGCAGAGAAGTTGCACTACAGCAACAAAGAAGCAGACAAGGTACTACTACTGCACAAGGAAATATCAAAATTTTGAGGAAAACTAGAGCTTTTATAAGCAAGAAACGCATGCCAAAGGAATTGCTTCTCAATCACAAATAGCAGAAATTTAAAACAAACTAGCTCTTGTAAACATTTGTTAAGCCGTGTTAAGCTTACACAAGCAACATACAATCTCTTGTGCAGAATGGCAGTTATTTGCAAAGCAATAAAAGACGTTTGTACTAAAACCAAAAAGCTGCTAACTAAAACGAAGCAGTGAAAGAAGCAAAGAAGCATAGGGCTTGAAAGCGTATAAAAATATACATGCACAAAAGCAAAAGCATTACAGATCCAATCTAAGTTGAGAATGTGTCATAAAAAGAACAATTTACATTTTATCAGTTTCTCAAATTCAAGTAAAACTAGTCCACAGTTGGTCGTGGTATGCCAAAAAGTGTGGCTTTCAAGACCAAGCATACCGTGCCCACAACCGGTTGAGCACAGACAACCGTGTTGGTCATCTCAATAAAAAATTCGATCGTCCCGAAATCAATCGGCCAATTTGGTCGCGGCAACCACCATCTGATTGTAAACTTTTTTTTCCGTGTTGAGATTACAATCTCGGACCAAAACTCTAGTCATAGTGCAAAGTACCCAAAATGCTTGGAAAACCTTTAATTTGCCCACAGTTCCGGAAGTAATTTTTTCTCGGCCAAACCCTTCCAAGCCTTTTTAAACGAACCCGTTTCTACCACACGCGCCGCGCGCGGGGGGCCAGAGCGTCATGTCGCCGCGACCACCTGTTGGAGTGCAATTCCACATTACCTCAGTACCGCCAACAATCGACACTGTGCTCAAGGCCCCGCCCACCGTCCACTGCCCCTTTGTTGAGTGTACCCAAAACAGAGAGCGAAATGAAGTAAATTTCTAGAAATGTTCCAGCGACCAAGCTTTCTGGTGTCAACCGAACTTTCTTCCATGTTTTTGCGGTGCACACATTCATGCTACCACACCGACAATATAGTTTCAATAAACGTTCCAGGTGGTCAGTGCCTTGGTCAGAGCGAACACCTCTATGTTCAGTGTTGCGGGTCGGCATACCATTTCATGCTGCAGGGGCCATGACGCAAGACATGGGCTGAGAGCATAGGCTAACTTACAACGCTGTTACATCCCGTACAACTGAAAATGTTAACTTCTTTGTTAACATTAGGATGTATAATTTAGTTTTCATCATTAGGGGTTCGTTTCGCAGTTTACACGAAGTGTTTTTAGATCCAATTGAGGAACATGTCCACCTAACGTCAGCCCAATCGGACGAGGTCGTAGGCACGAGCAGTCTAACTTGAATACATTTACTCATTCTGGTTACTAAGAGTGTGTCCGAATTCTCCAATGTGTCGACACTTCTCGGCACAAGTTGTGTCGAGGAGGAGTGGAGCGGAGTAGTGTCGAGTGAGCCGTGATTGGTCGGATTGGCCGCTCACGCTACTCCGCTCCACTCCTCGACACAACTTGTGTCGACACATTGGAGAATTCGGACACACTCTAATTGAGCGCCTGCTCCTTCCATCTTTACCCGTTTTCGCGATCCAGCGGACTTTGCCCGCACGCGGCGTAGCCTGCCTCTGCCAACTCCTCGGTGGCGTCCTCGAGGCGCTGGCCACCTAGGCACAGGGCGTAGAAGACGACAACGTAGGGAACGGAGGGAAGGCAGAAGCCATCAAAGGCTCCGCGGGCCACAAGCACGGTTGACACGCCGGGCACAAACAGCAACGCAAAGGTCAGTGCGCTGTTGGGGAACTCCAGCAGGGTGCGGGTCTTCCCTATAAGGGCGCACAGAGCAGCGTGGCGGCGCGCAGCCTGCGACCATGAATTACTTTTGATTAATCATTTGGCTAATTGACCCCAAATTTCGCATCTGGGATCTGGTCACCGATTTTGGTTTCCATCTCGGCAAATAAGCTGGGCCCGCTCTTCCGCCCTACCAGCTCCGCTTCGCTCCACCGGCAACTCCGTTCGGCAGAGGCCGGGGCTGCTTGCTTGGCCTGCCAGCGGCGATGGTCGGGCCGCAGGCCGCAGGCCCGACCACTTCAGTCGCGCGATTTACTGAAGCACATAATAAGATAATGAAGCGGGCCACTCACTGGCTCAGCTTCGGAAAATTTGGATATGCGTCAGTTAGTACCGTCGTTATAATTTTCTTCACAGACAATACGTTCATATAAGAGTAAACTAATGCTTCCGTCGAAGGGTCTGCGGCCCTGGAGATTTGCTCCGTGGACATAAGAAAAGAAGGAAACGTGGCAACACCGTGACTTCACCCCACCCTTCTGCTTTGCCAAAGAATTGAAAAAAATGAACAAGCGCAGTTTTAAGCTTGTATTGTTTGTCAAACAGCGATCTTGACTTTTTGCCATTATTTTTAATATATCCACCTCTAGCTTTG
>NW_026267259.1:502625-505520 GCF_000697945.3 Frankliniella occidentalis | reverse complement strand
GGGGGGGGGTACTTGGACTTGCTTTGACATTTTACGATTGGACGCCTCCTTGTACGTCTTAATGTGCAACGTGGTCATTTTCATCCGATTTTTGTCAAAAAAAAACACCAAAAAAACGCCCAAAAACGATGCGAGATAGAGTCAAACGGACAAAATTTTACCCCAGAAGAATTTACTTTCATGAGTTACCCCTTAGGAGACCATAAAAAAATTGTTTCCTACTTTGTGGACCAACCCCTATTTCTTCGTCACCCCCTTTCACCGCCTGGTGGTTGCCAGGATTTTGCAACAGGTGTTTCGTTGTCCAGGGGTGACCCGTTAGATACCCTGAAATTTTTAGACCTATTTAGAGCGACTGAACCTATTTCGGATCAGATTTTTGTATTCCCGCCCTTTACCAAAGCACACAGGTTTTAGAACAATGGCGTAGGAAGGCACCAAAAGGTAAAATCTTCCTTAACCAGAAGCATTTTCTTTATGTCCGTAACTGCACCCGTTTCGGAGTTATGGCAGTTTGAGTATAGACGTGATTTTGATCCGAACTAGGGACATATCAACCTATTTCGGATCAGCTTTGGATAAAGATGGTGATTTTGCCATCTTAAAGCCTGACAGTAGTCGGCTCTTGATGCAATCAAGATTTTGGCCCACAATCCACGGGGTCTTTGAATTATTGCCTGATCCGAAATAGGCATGTGCACCTAATTCGGATCAAATGAAAGTAATAATTAAGAAACCGGCCAGCAACGGACTCGGCAGCAGTTTTAAGTAGAATAAGTTAAAAAGATGAGTACAGTATTGCCCCGATCTAGGCTGCCCCGCTGTAAGCTGAAATTTTGAGGCGGTCCCTGCTTACGGAAGGGGGTTTACAACCTTCCGAGCTCGCGCGAGCTCGCCGGCCGGCCGGTAGACAAGGCATTTACAACTGGCCGGTGCCCGGGCGCGCGTCGTCACAATAGACTGGCAACATGTGGCTAACTTTCGGGCCGTTCTCTCTAAGCTGAAGTCCGGTCCCGATTCCCCAGTCAAGATCGAGGCAGTACTGTACACATCTTATTCTTGAGCAGCTGGAATGTCTATTGCGAGAGATCGAGATTATTTAAGGGTCTTTATGACTAAATCGACATAAAATGCAGTGAAACTGGCAAATACGGTCCTCTGGACTGTCCAGGATGACCAAGTACGGATCCTTCAGCAACCCTTTGAAATATTCCGTGACAAAACTAAGTAATAGTGAGCACCAAAATAGTTTCGACCATCATTAAATCGAAGCTGCTCGCAAAACTCGACCTAAGAAGTTGTTACTTTTGACCTCTACCCGCGTTTTAACCTGGCATGATATTAGATCGAATCCACGTTTGAAACGTGCTCTCTAGGCCTTGAACTACAGATTGATACCTGGGTTGACGCGAAATTATGCGTACATACCAAATAATGTCAACTTGAGCAAACCACAACATTCCTCCTAAACGATGATTGTTTATGTTCAACTCGCCCGCGCGGGCCGCTTGGGCCGCAATAGGGCGAAGCGATGGTATTTTCTGGTAGAAAACAACAAACCTTTTCACCAAAAAAATTAAAACCCATACATTTTAGCGAGGGAGCGTGTGTAGTTCTCATTGATCCGAATTAGGGGCTGATCCGAAATAGGTACAGTCGCTCTATCTCATCCCGTTCCTCTAACACGGACGGCAGAAAGACAGACACGAGAGCGGTTGCATAAGCCCGCTCTAATGCTTTTTTAAAGAGCAGAAGGGTGGGCTAAAAACATGTATCACATGAATCCCCCCGGTGGTTGCTCTACTAAAATTTAATAACTGCACATTTACAAGAAAATATATTTTTAAGACGAGCGTTCTTAGTTATGTAGCAGCTGATCTTACACATGTTCCCCCTCCCCGGTCCTTTTTCGGGCTTTTTGACAGAGCGAGAAGAACAGCCATACCTCTTACCTCTTGTACTTGAAACACCGTCTTCGCCTCCCTGAGCTGTGTTGCGACTATGAGGCAGAGCATTCGTAGCGTCTCGCTCATGGATACGGTGATCACAATGCCCAGGAAGCATGGGATGCATGCCGGGTAACCGGTGGCTGCCTGGAGCACCATGCCAAGCCAGACACCTAGCTCGCCGTCGAACCACGGCCACATTTCCAAGATCAGTTTGCCCTGCAGTATGACGGGCAGCACCAGACTGACAGAGGCACTAATGCCGTATAGGTGTGCTATTCCGTACGCAAGGCGCATGCGTTTAAACAGCTTGCTCGCGTCGGCCTGAAACCGAACGCCACAGTGAGTGTATTTATTTTGTGTTTTGTAATGAGACACGAAAAAAAAAGACTTAGTTCTGGGGATCAACTGTTTGGCAGGTTAAATTTGAAAGCATGAATCGATAATCCGATAACCACAACCAGGCGTTGGTTGTCACTGTCACGACCGGACACTTAAACGAAAAGATCACGAGCAGAGCTCTGAAAAAGTCGCCTTGTCGACCGACCGAGCTCGACCGGGAGGCGGTCGGCACCGACTGCGTGCAGATGAGAGGTGAGGAGGGGAAACAGAGCGGGTGCTCCTCTCCTCACCTCTCACCTCGGTGCCGACCGCCTGCCGGTCGAGCTCGGTCGGTCGACGAGGCGATTTTGCAGAGCTCTGATCCCCAACTTGGTTCTATTCGTACAGACTCCTCACTATAATTAGTAACTTTGACTGTGCGCCTCAAGAAAATAGGCCCTACTATCGTGATGGAATATCCTCTAACCTAACTATCGCATAGTTATCATCTGACAGTAGGCCATTCCACCAGAAAAAAAAGTTTCGAGGTCGGTACCTCAAATGAAAGATTGGACCTAGTAGAGACCCTGTGCAAAGTTTGGGCTCTGTGCGATAACGTTTACCCGAC
>NW_026267259.1:502186-502575 GCF_000697945.3 Frankliniella occidentalis | reverse complement strand
TGAAACGCGCAATTTTCCTATCTCTACCAAACGCTGCCGGCAGGCCAAGCTAGGCCCGCTCTTCCGCCAAACCAAAGTTGCCAGCTCCGCTTCGCCGGGAACTCTGTTCGGCAGTGGCGGGGCCTGCTTGGTAGGCCATTCCACCAGAAAAAAAGTTTCGAGGTCGGTACCTCAAATGAAAGATTGGACCTAGTAGAGACCCTGTGCAAAGTTTGGGCTCTGTGCGATAACGTTTACCCGACGCGCATCGCGCATCGCAGAAGGGACGGGCCGAAGGCCCTTCCCAAACGCTAGAGATAGGAAGATTATGCTTGAGCATAGTTGCATAATTTAATAAAAGTTGTCCGATTACAACGGGGACAAGATATTTGTTACTCTTGTACCCCCCC